>NC_056732.1:848490042-848677542 GCF_019279795.1 Protopterus annectens | reverse complement strand
TTCCACACCTAAGCATCTCCCCCACCCATGGATACCACAGTGTATACCTTTCCTACAGCTAAATTTACACTACTAATGACAGGGGTGGGGGGTTTCACAGCCCCCACACTAAGGGGAAACACTGCTCAAGATACAGACAGATTTACAAATGCAGTCTATAAGCATCTACATGGATGTATGGATCATGCCATCACTGGTAAACCATGACTCACTCCTCCTAGACAAGGATACCGGTCTGGTGGACCTCTGCAGTAAACAGGCTATACTACAGAAGTAGGACAGTGTTCCAGACACACAACAAATCCCACGAAGGGCAGACATCCGTGACCACTATTAGTATGATACGTAGGTCCCTCATGACATCATCCTAGGCTAACATCAGCAGGAGAATACGCAAGGATTTGAAAGATAACCACAAAGCCTTCTTTGGCTATGTCAAGGATCTACATGGTGACACACAGAGTTGCACTGTGCCGGTGAAATATAGTACAAAATATGCTGACCCTACTTATATCAGCAACATCCTTGCAGATACATTCAATGCATACTTCACCCCCTAAAGAGCCCACAACACTACCTGAAAGCTACAGTATCCCACACATCTGAGACACACAGGTGGAAATGGTCCTCTCTAACAGCAGAACACAGCATCAATAGAGGCAGCTGTTGTTCCAGACTGTATCTTGCAAACTGTACAAGACAACCTGCCCCCCACCTAATTAAGCTTTCCTACCTCAGCCTCTCCACAGGCTACATGCCCATACAATGGTGCGTGGCCACGGTTATCACACTTCATCAAGGTGGAATCACAACTGACCATGGTAACTACCACCCCATAAGCCTGACTAGCCTGGTCTGCAATGGTATGGTTCACATCCTCATGGCACTCATTAACAAAGACATTGGTAACCTCCAAACACATGACCCAACCCAGGTCAGCTTGGTTGAGTGCAGTTCATGCCTACTGAACCTGTTTGATGTCTTACATACAGTCACCAAGACATTAGATGACGGGGGAGGTGGTTCACACATACTACCTGGACCTTGCCAAGGCTTTTGACACCATGCCCCACTCAGGTATTATTGATAAACACACCAACCTGTGCATACACCCATACATCACAGGTTGGGTTGTCAATGGGCTTACACACAGAACCCACATGATACGACTAGCAGTCTCCAGGTCCAACTCTTGACCAGTCACGACTGGTGTCCAGCAGGACTGGGGGCCCTACTGTTTGGCGTATCTGTCTCAGAGGTACAGGCAAACACAGGTGGACTATGGCAGACCATGTTTGGCAATGACTGTGAACTGGGAGCCATGATTGATAGTCCAGCTGACACAGACATCCCTCAAGGGGCCTCATGGAGAACATCACAGGGTGCCACTGACATGGCCTCCAGCCAACTGCCACTAACAACATGGTCATTCCATTGTGGATTTGGCACCCACATATTAACACATAAGTGGCAGCCACTTTAATACGGACAAGGTAATGGGGTATCTGGGGACTAAGGTAGATAGTGATCTACCCTTTGACAATCAAATCTCCACAGTAGTTAGGACATCCTTCTATGTAGGCCATCTGATTACTAAAGGATTCCCATCTAGACATACTGGGGTTATAGTGCCCCTTTACTCATCACTCATCAGTCCCATCGTAGGGTATAATAACCCATGTGGGATATACCTCAGTAGACACTTCCAACAGCTGGGGGGTCCATGAATGTACCTCGCCTATGCAGCCAGACTGAATAAACTCCTGCTTTACTCAGTGGCATCTCATTTACTCAGAGATGATCTCCGTTGGCCAACACAGCCATGTTGAACTCAGGCTTGATGGATATGCTCCACCTATGGGAATCCATGTCACAGTGAGCCACACACTGTAGTGAGCTGAACCTTGCCACAACAATAACTGGAAGATGCTGGAGGGACAGCTTCCTGTCACAGACACTCCCCATACTTTGGAACAACATCCCTAATTACATTATACAGAGCTCCTCACTAACACTCTGCAAGAGAAACCTTGAAGAGTGGATGAGGATCAGTAGATGCACCCCAGGAATCCCGCCATTGGCTCTGCTCCACAGAGGGACAGTTAATGAATCAATGGGGTGGCAAAAGCTGACACATTTTGGCTGGGCTTATGAATGGCCTCTGGCAGTTAGCCAATACCTACCTATGATTCTATGCATACAGTATTTGCATATGCTGATAGCTTAATTTACTGTTCAGGTGTTGAATTACCTTGTGCCAATGGCAGTTGTATGTGCAATCGTTGAGGGCTGCCTATGTTGAATGCACACAGTAGACTGCCTATACATGACAATTTACAGGTAGTTTTGTGTGTGTGCCATCCATTTTAATGTGTGTGCAGGTGGAGAAAGGTGTCAGTCCCTAGGTGCCTACACTGTCAGTGTGTGTGCTATATATTCCCTCTTTGCCAAGGCATGGGCATACTGGGCACGCCTCCGTCTGCCTACTGGGGCTGGCTCATGGTGTTCATGGTCTGAGAACCTCTGTGCCTGTGGGGCCCTTGGCAATGGTGGTGGGCTGTGAGGGCCTTCACCATTCTGTCCCTGCTGCAGCTGTTTCCGCAGGACCATATTGTGTAGCATGGCATACACTATGAAGATGTGGGCACATGTGCCTGGAGAGTATTGCAAGGTTCCACCAGATATGTCTAAGCAACGGAACCGTGATTTCAGCTTCCCAAACACATGCTCTATGATGATTCTGGTTTGTGCATGTGCCTCATTATGGCATTCCTGCATGGGTGTGTGTGCATTTCTGATGGGAGCCATCATCCACAGTTCCAGTGCATAGCCAGCATCCCCCACCAGGTGGCCATTTGGGATGTCCCCCCCGGCAAATAACCAATACAGCTGTGAGGCATGCCAGATGTGGGAGTTGTGATAGCTTACAGGGCTGCCAGCACACACATCCATGATAATGCCCTGGGCATTGAACACAACCTGGCAGTTGATGGAGGGGTATCCCTTGCAGTTTATGTAGTGCTTACCCTGCTCACTGGGTGGTGACTTGATGTGTATGTGCATGCAGTCTATTGCACCCAGTACCTCCGGGTATTCTGCCACATGGTGGAAGTGATCCATATTGCTGGCCAACTCCTCTTGCATTCAGGGGAAGAATATGTGCTCATTGGCATGTGGTAACATGGCATCCAGGAACTGGTGTAGTACCCTGGATGCTGATGCCTGTGAGATCCCCATGATCTCCCCAGTTGGTCTTTGAAAATTACCTGTAGCTACTATTCTCAGGCTTACACATACCTTCGTAGCCACTGGAATGGGTTCCCCTCTGTTTGCTCTGGCTCTGATGCGTAGCTGGCACAGCTCCACAAGTTGCTGTAGGATGTCCCTGTCCACCCTGTAACACTCTACTATCTCCAGATCATGTAGTCCCTGGTAGGTTATCCTGGGTCTGAATACTTTACTCCTTCTCTTCTGGTGCCTGAGGTGGTTGTGTGCATCATCCTCCACACCACCTTCAGTCTCCAACACATGCTGGTGGATCAAAGCTTTGGCAGCCCCTAACATGTACATACTAAAAGTTCCCCGTCTGTATACACCACTGGTGCAGAGTGTATGGGAATACACAAATGTGTGTGAGGTGCTTTCACACTTTATAGTATTGTGCTATGGATACTGCTGATGTCAGTGGGTGTGTATGAGCAATTCCAGCTGCAGCATGTCTTAATTATGGGTTTTGCAATGAGTACTACAAGTGTGGGGCCTTTACTGTGGAGATCTACTTGCCTACCTTGATTAATCTGTTGCCTTTTACTTCACTTTTAGACCTGGATCCCCTCCCATTATCAGGCATGCATCCACCTGCTGTCTTTCTTGTTTTGTACTTTCCCTACCCAGCCATGGCAAAATGTGCCTTGTAGCTGATATACTGCATATCTGCTTTGTTCTGCTTTGACACTTTACTGTTTTCTATGCAGTACAGCCCCTCCCCTTCCCTGTTCTGCAGGTAGCTGCTTGCAGCCTTGTTAGCTGTTGTCAATGGCCCACTGTAGGCCCCTAGGTATTAATTAGTCATTTGTCCTCCAATTTTACTGCTGCAGCAGTTCCTTATTTCTTTCCTATATCCTTCCTGTTTCAGCTGCAGTGCGTGCCACGCATACCCGTTTACTGGCTTTACGCACGTTTTCATCTCCGTTCACATGCATACTCAGTTACCTTGTGTACTCTCAGCTAAGCATAGCTATGGCGAATTCGACACACCCCTATCCTGCAGCTTTGCCTAGCTAGGGGCAGACCAGTTTTGCAATGCTCCAGTGTGCTTACAGCAATGGCGACACACCCCTCTTCTTGATGTCATCTTTATCTCAAGGGCACACCTCGGTATTATAATGCTACATTGTGAGGTGCATCCTTACACCAGCGGGGAATCTGTGATTCACTATTACTCCTCTCTTTTGTATGGCATTGACTACTAATTCTTAGCTACTGTGCATAACACTGCCACTGCCCCTTAGCAACCCTTGCACCATAAGTATGGTGTAACATGCCTGTCATTGACTATTATGGGGAAATCGTGATATGTGTTTCATTGTGGTTTTATTCTATAGTTTTATATATTCCTTGTGATCCCTTTTGCGCACTACTGCCCTGCGCTTCCACGTTGCGATAGTGCAACTATATATATTAAATGTTAATTTTATATTTTGTACATTTTTTATGCCAATGGCTATATATTTAGCCATTGGCATATATTAACAATATAATAAATGTGTTTGGTCAGCTGTCATGGCTCCGATTTTATGTTTGAAAAAATGTAAACCGTTTTCTACGGTTTACATTTCTGCATGCTTACAGTACGCCTGCACCACTTCCTGAATCGCTACATATCTTCATTTGCATGCTACACTGCTGCACATGGGATAATTAGCATACAAGGCTCGGGAGTTGTGTGGGCGTAGCGTACGCAGGTAGTGCACATGGAAACAGCTCGTACCTGAATCGCTCAGAGGCCATCTTTGGTATTAGAACGCCAATGCTACGCTTGCACCTGGCGCAAGCTTCATGAATCCTGGAGTTTGTTTCCCTGTGCATTGTTTTCTGATTTATTTTTGGCTTTTTGTTTTTTTATTTTTTTATATTTCTTATCTAGTAAGTCACTCTTCTCACCACTGCTGCTCTCCATTGTGATTCTTCCATTCAGCTGCTTAACATTTGCACTAAACTGCAAATATGCCCTACTGGTTTTTGTGTATACCTTATAACTTTAGGTAACTAAGCACTCTAGATAGGCTAGATTGTGGAGCTCTACCTTTTATACACATTCCAGTACTCATAAGAGGCCTGCTTAAAATGCTGCCACCAAGGCCAAATTCTCATCCCACCACTGTAAGTCACTGAAACAGTTAGGGTGGCTGGAACTCCCCCACCATCTCTAATTCAACCAACTAACTACTGTGCACAAAATAATCTACAGACCCACAGACTGTCCTGCTCTCTCAACTCTACTTGCCAAATACCATTCCAGCAGACATCTAAGATCTGAAAATCATCTACTTCTAAAAGTAGATAAGCCCAACTTACCTGCTGGTCAACTCCTCTATTCCTTCACCATCGCCAAACTATGGAACTCACTTCCGCCTTCTATAAGAAACACAGGCAGCACCACCACCTTCAAACAAATACTGAAAAATCATCTCAACTCTTCCTGGCTATGTTCCTGCTCTATAACCTAACCTCTTCACTCTCCTTATATGATTACTAAACTCCAATGTCTTTTGTTACTAGTGACTGATGATATTTTCTCCATATTTATTTTTATCTTCACTTGCTGATACTGGTACAATAATACTGATCTCTGTTTATACCAATCTGATTGAATTCATTGAATTCTGCTTTAATGTATATTTTCTGTATATATTCCTGTAATCAAACAAACTAGATTCCTGCTTTTATGTATATATTCTGTATTTGTTACTATATTTACTATCTGTAACACTGTTTCTGCTTCTGTACTAATTAATGTTTATATTTTTTCTGTATCTCGTTGGAGCTTTTCTCCCCGGGCCTCCACTGAAAACGGGCTCTTTTAGGCCCAGTGGACTTATCCCGGCAAACAAATGCAATAAATAAATAAATTAATTAATTATAAGTTACACTTCTGCACATTATTTTGTTTTTCTACATGTCTGTGCTGTTACTGTATTCATGGTGGAGCCATCATCTAGGCAGCTATAAGGAGTTTTTTTTGTTTTGCTTTTATGCCCAGCATCCCTGCATGCATTGAGTCATTGTCAAGACATGGGTGCGCATCTAGCAGATGTGAAGACTACTCCCACCTGCAGGTGATTTGAGCCTCAGTAACCAATGTCCCTATACACCATCTCTTCCCATTCTTCTTTGGGAATTAACATTGGTAACATGGCCTGCAGCCCCGCCCTGCGAGGAGTGAGAAGGCACAGCCTCACAGCCTCATCATTCTTCTCCTGTCTCTGTTGGCTCTTCCAGCACTCAGAACACTAACTACACCAGGCTGACTAGGCCGGAGTCAGGGTCTTTTCCCTGTATATCGTGGATCTGACATTTGATTTCACATCAGTAGGAGTGATGCTTTGTAACTTAAGTGTCCTCCAACCACTACCATCCACTCAGTCAGTGTATTACTGTTGACTGCATGAAAAAGGTTAAAGTTTAGCTACTTTATCACATTCAGCAAACACTTTGTTTGGAATGTAAGGATAATACAAAGTGCTATTCAATAACTATTTTTTTTGTAATTGAATGAGCTCACGTTGGGTCTATGCGCTCATCGAATGGACAAATCATTGAACATCATATGCTGTTGAACATGCTGTTCATTGAGCCATTCGAGTAAGATCGCATTATGGTAGGGATAAGGAAATTTGCCCTTTCCCCACTGTAGTGTGATCTTGGAGTTGGTATATGTAATTAGCAGGGGGTATGGGTACCCCCCCCACATGAGGAGGTTTTGGTGAACAGCATTTACAATGTAATGCTGTTTGGCGATTTTTCCATTTGATGGCTAAACATAGACCTGCTCACTTTAATATGCAGGAATGTAGAACAATAAGCTAACTGAATCACATTGATTTCTGTAGACATGTTGCTCTGTCCTGTCTGTCCTATTTATATGGAGGCTCTCTGCATGTCAAACCTAACCAGTAGTGGCATGTAGCACTGAACTTCTTACATCTTCTGAATAGTTAAGCGAACTAAGAAGCTCACAGTTTGTTGAAATTAGTCTTGAGAATGATATTCACAGCAGTAACCTACAGATTCAGTCGGTTACTATAGCTGGATGTACCTCCTATTCCTGTAAAGTCTCTGTATCTCTCTGTCTTGCTCTCTGTTTTTGTAATGAGCTCTAAACATAGCCCTATGTGACTACAGACTGTTTCACGAAGCCTTATCTACATTCTAGTTCAGGGGTCTGCAACCATAACTGTCAAAAGAGCCATTTTGGCCCCTCTCCCCCCAAATAAAATTCATTGAGAGCCACAAAACCTATTTGACCCCTAAAATGAAGATAACATAGCATATAAAGTTTTACATATAGTTATTATACTAAATATAAAAGAACTAAGTTTATAACAGCAATATTTAAAATCTGTCCCTATTTTTGTTCCTTTGTTGAGATTGCTCGATCACTCTCAGTGTGTGTGTGTGTGTGTGTGTGTGTGTGTGTGTGTGTGTGTGTGTGTGTGTGTGTGTGTGTGTGTGTGTGTGCGTCTGTGTTGTGCGGTAGAGTGGCCATTATTTTTCAAAGCTACAGGAAGTCACTGCAGAAGTGTGAAAGAGTCACATGTGGCTCCAGAGCCACAGGTTGTAGACCCCTGCTCTAGTTTGCAGGTTTTTGTAACTGGATTGTGAGCTTTTGCTACCTTCCTGAACTCACTGCATCCCTTCCCCCAGTACTGTGCAGAGGCATTGATATTCTTTCTCTTGCATTTTTTTCTCATTAATACTAAACCGACTACTCTTTGACTCTCCTCTGCCCTCCCTCACTGTACTTCTTATTCACCTCTAAATAACCTACCTTGTCTGCCCCATATCATTCTCACCTTGTTTTGTCTTTTGACCCTCCTCAGGGCATGTTCAAGAAGGATCAGGGTAGACAAGTGGAGCCTGCCCATATTGTTGTCACCACTGTCCTGATCCATGCATGCAACAGCATTACCACCACATAACTGCAGCAGAAGGAGGAAGAGGGAATTGAACTTTGTGTGAATCCCAGTCTGTGATCACTGCTAAAAACAGATAATGTGGGGCCACAGCATGCAGCAAAGATGAACCACATTTTCTATTCATGGTAGTTAATGAAAGTGTCCAGTGAGCAGTGCAGGATAGGAAAATGGCTACTACCAGGAAGTACACGTGTACAAGAAGTCTGAGGTGTGGGGGTAGGATATTATAAAAAAATCTTTTAAAATATAAATATTTTTAGAAAGAGGTGCATGCTGCTATCTTTCCACCTGCACAGTCTATGGTGTCAGTCACGCCCCCAACAGCTTACACCCAGGCTAACCACCCCTTGTCTTACCCAAACTATTGCTTTGTTTCTCACTAATTCAATTACTTATTCATCGCAAATAGAAAAAAAGATTCCTACTTCTGCATCATCGTCGATGCCCAAATATAATTATCAGGTGCAAAAGAAACTGAAATAGAATTAGTTAAGACAGATGTTTTACTATGACACATGGATGGTATGTATTTTTTTCTAAAGGTGGGAGATAAGATGATAATTTAAGAAAGTTCTGAAGAAAAAAAAATTATGCAAAGGAAAAGTGATCACCCAAGGTCATTTATTATCCAATCTACAGATGAAGATTTGCTTAGAAGAAATATGAGACATCTTCCTGAAAACAAACATGTCTCATGTAGAAAAACAAGTACCAGATGCTTCTAAGAGTACAGAAGTATCATGAGACTGAGTTCAAGGAGTGCCCAAAGACACTTCCCAAGAGATGTCCCAAACGCCATTCACTCGGAATGACACAGCATCAAAGGAACTGTCTAAATGTCTATACACGTTCCTTTAATATAGATATCAGCAAAGCCAAAGAACTGTTACTTCTGTAATATTTGAAGTAGAAATGTGGTAGACTGATCAAAAAGCCAGCTGGATATAATGGAATGTTCCAGAAGTGGCCCAAGGGACTGAATAAAGGATTGCTTAAAAATTTGTAAAATGAAATTCTGAATTGTTGCATTAAAGTATTATACATACATGTATATAAGCACAAGTATACACACATGCACGCCACACCCACACACACACACACACACACACACACACACACACACACATATATTATATATATATATATATATATATATATATATATATATATATATATATATATATATATAAATATGCATGTATATAAGAAAAACAAGGGAAAACTATAAGGTATACTGGCAAAATTAACCTCTGTATTTAGTTTTTAGTGCCCTTATACGTTATTGACTTTGTTGCTTATGCATTCCCATAAATTTTTAAAAATTCATAAATAATAAGAATAAATAACTCTGGTCAGATGCACAGTCAGTTCTCCTGTTTGCAAAATAATTGCTGATGAATTTGTGAGCACATTTTCTCATGTCTGTTACGTTATTGACTACCCTGACAATACTGAATGGTAAATGTTGAATATTATCATGATTAATATTATGAAAGCCAACTTCAGCAGCTACAAGCAGTGTTGTAAATTTCTAAAAATGCCAAGGCTAGGTTGGTCTAATATTGATAAGAACAGAAACAGCGAGGTCATGAATGAAGCTGGTTTGTATGGAACCATTTTGCAGACAAAACCACTGAAGGCCATGATCACACTTGTTTGCTACTTGGTTGAGGAGAGTGCATGTCATCCTGTAGGTGGTGATAGTGAAAGATTTAGTGGATGACACTAGCAGATTGGCTGTAGCTACATGAAGTTGTGCATATACTGTGTTGTGCAGAAGAGCTGCACCTTCAGAACCAGAAAAGTTAAATAAGCGCCCATTGCTAGCACTGGTTCATAGGTGTACACAAAGCTAATGACCACTAGGGACTTTATAAGCCTAGCCATTGAACTCAAATTTATTCCACAAGTTTTTGTGTATTAAGGGTTATTCTAAAGGCTGTTTATTAGCTAGGACCTGATTTAATGGCTGCATCTGACCATCAGAGACATAGGTGACAGACCTGTGGTGAATTTTTGATTTTCCATCCACTGGTCCAAGTTACATTTGAATAGGGAACAGAAAGGGATCTGCTTCATATGGATGGGAAGTGTATTCCAGAGAATGGGAATTCTCTGTGATACATATGGATCCTGTATTTTTTTTGTGAGGAACCTCTGTGGACATTCCAGTTGTTGGTCAGGTACATACCAAAGGGAGCATTATGCTCACTGATGGGTCTTATGTAGGCCAAATACATTGATACAATGGCCTTCCCAGATCTAGATTTCATGCCCTTACTTATAAGTTGAGCAATAGAATGACTTTCTTGCTGTCATAGACACATGTTGGTTGAAAGCCAGGTTACTATCTACATGCATCCTAAAATCCCTGAATATTGGGTCTACTCTTAGGGGTGTTTTATCAATGAAGTAGTTTCTTAGAGTGGCCAACTTCTCAAAAGATACCATTATGCACTTCTTGACCTTGAGTTTTAAGCCATAGCTTTGGTACCAGTCATTTGTTTGCGTTAGACCTTCCTGTAAGGTGTTAGTATGTTGGGGGGATTCTATGACTGCTCTTAGTTTGCAATCATCTGCAAACTTGGTCAGCCAGAGGTCCTTGACATTGGCCTTGACTTATAAGAAGTATATACCAAAGAGGAGCAGACCCAGCACAGAGCCCTGAGGGACTCTGTTCATGACTGGTCTTTTCGTGATGGTGGTCTCTCCGATCCTAACTTCCTGAGATCTGTCTGTGAGCCAGCTGGCTATCCAGTGTGTTACACAGAGGGTTATGCCTAATTCTGTGAGTTTGTTTACAATGGCCATAGGGTATTTTTATAAAATGCCTTAACCATTTCAGGATAGGTCGTGTGCACCATTTTGCCCTTGTTCATTGCCTTGGTGACTTTCTCAAAGATGTTCACTAGGTTTAGTAGGCATTACCTGCCTTTGACAAAACCAAATTGGGTGGGGTACAGTGTCTGAAAGTTTCCTATGTTAGTGTTAATCATTTCCATGATAATTCTTTCCATGGCTTAGCATATGAGATTAGTCAGACTAACGAGTCTGTAGTTCCTGGGATCTGTTGATAGTCGATGGTTGTGCAGAGGGTTGACCGTTGCAGTCCTCTGTCCTCATTCCATGTGGCACGAAGCCTGTTCAGAAGCTATAGCTGAATAATGTGACTCCATTAGCCCTGATTTTAGGCGATTTAGGAGGAATCCTACAATATTATTGGGGCCCACTGAAGCTGTGTTCTTGGCCTTAGACAGTGCAGCTAGGACCTACTCCCTATTGATAGTTGGAGGTGTTATGTTATATGGTATTTCCTGGGTGGTTGCTGGGGGGTGAGTTGAGGGTACAGTTGGAAATGAGTTTGTCAGCCAGTAGATTTGCTGTATCTCCTCTCTCCATGAACATGGCTCCATTTACAACCACTTTGGTACACTGTTGTGTGCTCCCTTTGAGGCTTCTCACATAACTAAAGAAAGTCTTATGGTTTTCCTTGACATGGGTCTTTACCTCAAGACTGGCATTCTTGGACTTAATTAACTTTCTTAGTTGTTTGTTTAGTTTAATGAGACAGTTTTTGGGGTGTTACTGTTCCTAATTTTAAATATGACTTTTTTGTTTGTTGTACAACGTATTTAATTTTAGATTCCACCAGGGTGGCTTGATTTTAGAGTTTGTTTTGGGATTACTTCTGGTAGGCGCAGCAGCTCCTATGCTATGATTGACATGGTTGTAACACTTTCTGTGAACAATTCTACATAGGCTGCTGAGTTATTTAGGTTTGGAGGGCCTTGGACTTTTGAGAGGTTATCACTTAATTAAATATGTTTGTCTTGCAATAGTTCCTATCTATTGCAGGGTTTACTGGAGTTGCAGAACTGATTTTTATTTCATAGGAGACCACTTTGTGATCTGACCTTAGCAGACAGGACATAACACTGGGTGGGGTGCGGTGTTCTCCCATATTTGCGAGTACCTGATCCAATGCATTTGTACTTCCATTGCGCATAGGCATCATCGGATCTGGGGTGTTTGTGTTTACAAAGTCTGGGGAAACTGACATGCCACAGCCGGATTTGTACCTAGCATGCAGGGCTCCCTTTTAACAGAATTATGAGTGAAAGCACTGGTCAACAGGGAGACAGTGCTGGGAAGGCCAGTAAATATGGGACAGTTGGATAAACAGGAAATGCAAGGTAAAGAAAATACAGGTACAGCGATGAAGCCAAATTTGAAAAACAAACACACAGAAATTCAGTTTAGTGAAACCCACACATAATTCCCCAAAAACTAGGAGCAGAAGGAAGAAAGAGGCAACTAAAGTGAATGATTTTCTCATATAAGTGATGTAGCCATATATTCTATTTCTAAGGCAACAAAACAGGAAAGCACAACAGTATCTAGTTACTACAGAAAAAGTATTCATCATTTTCATTTAACACGCTCATCCCTTGGAGAACTTTGAGAAATGCTGTGCCAATACTATTAAACCACCCCCAAAAGAGCAATGAAATTTTTTTGATGAACACTGCAAAACTCAGTGTCTGTGAATAGCTGCATAGACCAGCAGAAATGTAATGCCTTCCACAAATGGATGAATCAGGGGCTGGATTAGGAGCTGGGAGAAAACGAGAAATAATTACTGAGAAAAAAAAGCATTTGCGATCACAATTTCAATTTCTTAGGCATGAATTTTGTGTTCAGAACAGACCACATACTTCAAATGGCAAGATCAAAATGAAGGACTAGAATCCATGCAGGAAAAAAAAAATAATGTGTAATGCCATGACATTTTACTGTAAACTGAAAATGATGCATACATCTGGGAAAGAGATGACTTATGTTGATCTTTTGTCAAACTGTGTCTCAGAATTTGAAAATTCAGAAAGCTGAAAAGCCATATGATTAACTTAGCCATGCTCTGTAACATTTATGTTTCAAAATATACACTGAATTTACAAAGAACCATAAGACATATATTTTAAGCAAGCAAATAAGAAACATAATTGAAAGCACTTAGATAAAAAAGTGATTTATAAGTGATTTGTATTAGTAAGGAAATACACAGTAAGTAGAAACCACCGTGTTTGGTAGCTAAGAGGAAATAAAAGGCCAACATTTCTAATGTCTGTTTAATTTCTGATGACATAGTCACTTTTTGTTGCAGATCATTGGCATGCACTAGTCACACTGGTAGTCTACACGTTTTTTTTAGCCTCTTTTTATTACACCAGTCTATCTTGGTTTTTACAATTTTTCTGTTTTCTTTTCCTGATGTTGATTAGGCTGAATATTTCAGATCTGTGATCCTTTTGCTGTCCTTATTTTTTAGAAAAAAATATCAAGTAAGTAATTGTTTTACGACAATCTATTTTTTCATCAGGGCATCTTATGCAACAATATCTATGCAGAGGTACATAATGTTTTGTTCCATTCTATGTGTGATTCGTGGAGGTATGAAGAAAAAGAGAGTTAACAGACTAAGGAATAGAAGCTTACTTAGGTAGGGAAGGTAGTTTTGCTAGCATTACCTTATCACTGAACAATTACATTGGACTAACACAGCTTCCTCTGACTGCTGGTTATGTGAAACTCACACAGACAGAAAGAAAATAGGATGTTGCATCCTCTGTCCATATCCCGATCTGATTAGTCAGAGCTCTTCCAGAACAGTGTGGGTCAATTTATGACTCTGGCTATGAGAAGTAACAAATAAACAGTAGTTTTGTAATGCAGGCTCAGATTAAGCTTTCAGGGGCCTAGGGCATTGAAATCATGTGACCACTGCACTGGTTACTTATGTCATGTGATCACTTGCCATGTGACCACTGGGGATTCATACAATGTGACTACAAAAAACGAGAAATTATTTACAGAATTTGCATAAATAAATGGATATGAATCCAGAGAAGAGAGCTTTTCACTTACTGTTTTAAAATACTACTGTCCCGGCCCCTACTTACGCCACTGATCAAACTTTCCAGATTAGTGCTTACTAATATTCTGCAGTCATTTTTCTTTCATTATGTGGCAGAGATCTGTATCAGTGTGATTGCTGTCCAAGACAACAGTGAAAGGATCAAACAGACAACATTTTCTAACTTGTTAGAAATAAAAGTTTCTTCTAAGATGCAGTTTGTATTCGTGAACGACTCGAGTCCAGGATTGGTGTACAGAAAATCAGACTGAAAATGACGACTTTCAGCATATATATTTATTTCAAAAATGTTTTATATACTGCTGGCCAAATGTGACAACATTTTCTGGCTGGTAAGGAAATAGACATTTGGGTATGCCAATAGCATGAAGACGATCAATGATTGATAATGATCTATCAGTTTTACAGACATTTCTTTCTAGCATGCAGGAAATTAATATGCATCTGAAGAAACAGAAAATTAAACAGTATGGAACCCATGTCAGATTCATGTGACTTTCAGGAATCTTTCTGCTATCTTTCTCTTCCCAGACCAGCTTATTTTTCAGAATTTCAGTATGGTGTGGAGGTATAAAGCCCTGACTATGACCCAGGTAACCCTAGCTGAAATAATGTCACAAGAATTGGTTGGAGTTGGCATGGGGAGAAGAGAAATGACAAGGGTTAGCCTGCTCATCTTTTCCTGGGAGGAGTTATGTACAATGCATGTCTGTGCACACTGTCAGTGGTTGAAGTTCTGCTTGAAACTGGGGCTCACACACACTCAGGGTATAGCCTGTAAGGGGGGCAGAGCCAGTTGGTTGTGCCACACATGGAGTCATAGACATACATCATGAAAGCCCATTGCATACCAATCCCTTAGGCATAACTACACATACAGGGAAGGCTAAGATTAAACAATTAAACATGTTTCCAGCTTGTGGATAGTGTTATCTACTTTAAGCTAGCTTGACTTTTTCTACAGAGAATAAATGAGCTGAAGGACTCTCAGTCAGGGAGCAAATAGGTCTATAGAATGTTTGCAAAGGCACTTACTATACTTTTTCATAAAAGAGGAACAAGAGATGCATTCAGCAATCATTGTTCTGTAACTTTCTTGTCTCAGATTTACAAAAAATTGTACAAAAATTATTTGATTTGTAACTACCTAAAACCAACTATAGCTTTAAATCAAATTTAAGATACATTTTCAGGCCTAGCCATGGTAATGATACTACACTACTGGACATCGCAAAGTACATAGTATCCAACTAGGTCATAGCTGAATTGGTGGATCAATATTTTTGGACCCTGTCAAAAGATTCAGTACTGCTGACCATAAAATGCTTCTCATGACCCTTGATATTTATGACTGTTGTGTCAGTGCTGCTAAATGGATCAAAAGCCACCTGGAAGAAATGTATCAATTGTTCAGATGTAATAATACCATCTTACAACCACTGCCTATTATTGTTGCAGTCTCTTAGGGATGTGAAGTAGGGATGCTCCTTTTACTGTATTTGTGAATGACACACTATAGCATTGTGAAGAAATAAAACTGGTCTGATATGTCCATGACTCCACAATCCTTGTGCATAGTACCTCCAGTATGGTCAATGCCAAGGTGTAGTTCAGTTTTGATTTACTGCAATTTTGGCTGTATGGAATTCATCTTAGCACTGCTAAGACCAAAGTTGCGTTCCTCTTGGGAAAGATTCCAAGTCTTTGCCATCATTCTAACATGACTGTACTATCCAAATGTAATTCTATCCAGTAAAAACATTGTCATATTTTGACCACTTTGGATAAGTTATTATTGAGTGGGCAATCCTAACAAAACTGATTTTGTCTCTGAGAATTAGTTAAAATTCAACAAACATTTATGTAATATTATTATTACTATTTACTGATAATACATACTTTATTCTCTTCATCTCTATATTCTGTGCTTCTTAACTAGCCAATAATCTGTGCTATTGCATAAACTCAAGATAGCTTATAGTACAGTAGGCGGATATGCTGCAGGTCATCACTGAAGAACATATCACTGTTTAGCCCTTTGTAGCTTCAAATAGTTGAAGTTTAACAAACAGCTCTCCTTATTTTATCTTGCATTTGCTCAGAAGTCCTGCACATTTCCAGGCATTCTGCTCAGACTATTACTCAAAACCATAGTAAGGGCAGGGCAAAGTGGGCTGTCCTGGGTGCAGGGCAGGGCAAAGTGGGCTGCCCTGGGTGCAAGCTATTCGCAGGGATGATCAGCACTTTAGAAGAGATGGTAAGTGATCTCTTCATGTCGTTGTGATCGCTGCTGTTAGGCAGCTGCGAGTACCAGTTGGTTCTTGCAACGGTAAACAGTACTGGTCATCATGGTAAACAGTACTGGTCATCATTTTCAATTGTGGCTGCTGAATGATTTGAAAGGCCACTTACAGTGTATGTGTTTGTGTATGTATGTGTCTGTGTATGTTAGAAACAAAGCAAAGATAGCAGAGTAACTCTGATGCTGAAACATAATAGCTCTTTGCCTCTAGCTGAGGAGGGGACTTTTTTCCCATCCTCAGCTGTAGTTGAAGGGGTCTCAACTTTGGGATTGCCCAGGATGAAAAATAACCTAGCTACATTCTGCAAATGGTCTAGTGAAGTGCAAAACATATAGATTGTTTAGAGCTTCCATTGGAAAAATAGGGCAAATTCCAAACAGAAGGAATTATTATGGATAGTATTTCTATCTAGCTTGAATTAATACCTTATCCCTTGTTACTGAAACTCTATTATACATACCAATAATATCTCTACAACAGCTTACCATACCTCTCAACTGTCCAGACTTTTGCCTCTTATTTTTGTCTGTTCCTCATAAAATGTGTGGTTTTCTGGCAAATCAAAGAGGACTGAATTTATTAACTGTTACTAATTAATAAAACTCATTTGACTATCAGACTTAATACCCTTTAGAAAATATATAATAATGGAAACTCTGTCATTTCTAGCAACTTTCTAAGTTTATAGGAACAATATTTTAAATATGTCCCTGTTTCTGGGCTTTTGTCCCCCTATTATTCCTGGCTTTGTCCAGATTTCTTGTGTTGCAAGGTTGAGAGGCATACAACTTACAGGTATACCTGTCAACTTCTTAGTGCTAGAATTTGGGGCAAAGGCAAAAATAATAGGGGGACAAAGGGCCAAAATTAGGCAAAGATTTTAAATATTACACATCAGCTTAGAAAGTTGCTAGAATAACAGGTTTTGTATTAGCACACATTTTTCTGAAGGATATGAAGTCTGAAGCTCATATCTTTGACTACAATCCTCAATGATTTACCAGAAACCATACATTTTACAGAGGACAAAACAAAAATATGAGGCAAAAATCTGGGCATTCAGCATAATTCTGGACATTTGAACGGTATGCTTATAGGCTATGTGCAATACATTGTTTTTAGTGATATAACTTTAATTTGCAGTCCTAAAATGTTAGTTGTTCTTTATTAGTCCTTTGTAGGCCTCTGAACTGTTTACAGTTGTTGTATGAGAAGTTTTTTCATATGTTTTCTTTCTCTAAAATACTATTTGTACATCACTGTACATCCCCTAAGCCATGCTTATAGTCACTAATCTTTTGAAAGTCAATGGAATATCATGCTTTTATTGTATGATACTAACATTTTTGCTATATTTATGTATAACTTTTTCTCTTATGTATTAGCATACACTTATTTAAAGAGGCAAAAGTAGCTAGGCCATTTAGAATCCAGGGTGAGACAGTCATTTGGTATGTGTCCCTGATCTGAAGAGCAAAACAAACATATTATTCTAGCAACTTTCTTATGTTTATAACTGTAACCAATATTTTAAACTTTGTCTCTGATATGATCCTCCCATATTGGAAGTCACTAAGTTCCTAAATGACAAACATTTGAGTTTCAGACTTCATATCCTGGCTTTACAGAATGCATATCAGTGGAAAACACATTATTCTAGCAAATTTCTTGGTTTATAACAACAATATTTTAAACATTGTCCCTTATCTGATCCCCCACCACTAACAACTTGGTCATCTCTAAATATGGCAGACACTTGGATTTCAGACATCTTTCAGAATATGAGTAGTAAAGAAAAACATATTATTCTTGTAACTTTCTATGTCTATTACAGCAAATAGTATTTTAAACTTTGTCCCTGGTATGATTCTCCTAACTTGGAAGTCTCTAAATAACATACATTTGAGTTTCAGTCTTTATATCCTGATTCAGAGAATGCATATATTAGTGCAAAACACATTATTCTAGCAACTTTGTAGGTTTAAAACAGCAATATTTTAACTTTGTCCCTGATTTGATACCCCACCACATTGAAGTTGTCACTAAATAATGCCAAATATCTGGGTTTTTTACATCAGACTTCATCGTTCAGAAAATGATAAGTAGTGCAAAACATATTATTCTAGCATTTTTTTTATATTTATAACAACAACCAATATTTTTACTTTGTCCCCAATGTGAATCCCCCAACTTGGGAGTCATTAAATGAGAGATATTTGAGTTTTAGACTTTATATCCTTGCATATTAGTGCAAAACATCAATCTAGCAACTTTCTATTTTTATAAATAACAGCAAAATTTTTAAATGTTGCCCCTGATTTGATCCCCATACTATCAACTTTAAGTTGTTAAAGACATAGACATTTGAGTTTCAGAATAAATCTTTCATAAAGTACATAGTTGCACAAAACATATTATTTCTGAGTTTATAATAACTGCAAGCCATATTTTATACTTTGTCCTTCATGTGACCACCTTCTAACTTCAACTCACTTAATAATGACAAACTATTGAATTTCAGACCTCATATCCTTAAGAAGATGCAAATTGCAAAACATATAATTCTAGCAACTTTCTAAGTTTACAAATTATAACAGCAATATTTTAAACTTTGTCCTTGAGATGATCCCCCAAACATCAAGTCACTGATAATGACAGATGTTTGAGTTTCAGACTTTCTTCAGAAACTTGACCTGTCACTCTAACAACTTTCTTCTACGTTTATAAGAGCAATATTTAAAATCTGTCCCTATTTTTGGCTTTTGTTGTTTACCCCCATTAGCCAGCCAGATGAGTATGTAGCCAGACAAGAAGGCAGAATGTAAAATAATTATTAATTATTCATTCATTCATTGTGTTAGAAAGACACCCACACACACCTACTCCTTCCTTGTCCAGTTTTTGTCCTAGAAAGTTGTCCTTTTACCAGGGAGGCACCAGGTACAAAAAAGCAGGCTCAACCATTTGAGTCCCAGGTAACAAAGTTGTCCATCCACTCACTGACTACACTGCTGATAATTAAAAAAAATAAACTGCAAGTTCTTCTGCCTGCAGTTGGTCACTGCATAAACCCTTTCTAAATTATATTTTTATTGACTATCTAGCATGCCCACAGAGAGCGATTAACCAAAGACAAAACAAACAGGTAAACTGCTTGCTGTGGGCTTCAAAAAAAAAAAAAAACCACCATAACTGCCTACTCTGTACCACCCCTCCACCTGCAAAACCAATCAGAAGTTTTTGGGGTGGTGCTGGAGGCTCATCTCATATGTAACCTGTTATTCTAGCAACTTTCTAAGTTTATAAGAGCAATATTTAAAATCTGTCCAAAATTACTGACTGAAGTCACTGACAGATATGTATGCTTCAGACTTCATTCTTCAGAAAATGCATGTTAACTAAACCTGACCTGTCACTCTTGCAACTTTCTTCTAAGTTTATAAGAGCAATATTTAAAATCTGTCCCCATTTTTTGGTCTTTGTTGTTCACTCCCATTAGCTAGCCAGATGAGTATGTAGTCAGACAAGAAGGCATAATGTAAAATAATTATTATTCATTCATTCATTCATTCATTGTGTTAGAAAGACACCCACACACAACTACTTCTTCCTTGTCCAGTTTGTGTCCTTCAAAGTTGCACTTCTACCAGGGAGGCCCCAGGTACAAAAAAAACAAACTCAACCATTTGAATTCCAGGTAACCAAGTTGTCCATCCACTCACTGACTACACTGCTGATAATTAAAAAAAATGAACTGCAAGTTCTTCTGCCTGCAGTTGGTCAGTGTATGAAGCCTTTCTAAATTATATTTTTATTGACTATCTAGCATGCCCACAGAGAATGAGTAACCAAAGACAAAACAAACAGGGGAATTGCTTGCTGCAGGCTAAAACCAACCAACCAACCAACAAACAAACAAACAAACAAACAAACAAACAAACAAACAAACAAACAAACAAACAAACAAACAAACAAACAAACACTATAACTGCCTTCTGTGTTCCAGCCCTCTACCTGCAAAATCAGTCAGAAGTTTTTGGGGTGGTGTTGGAGGCTAATCTCATATGTAAAACGTAATGATAAACCAATGCCCATGCAAGATGATGTGGAAAGTGGATGGGAGATATCTTGGAGTGTCTTGTTTGTCTGTGTACAACTTTTTTATCATTTCTCCCGGCTTATCTTAACATATAAAAAAAATATATATTTATAATATTTTTTAATTTATTTAGAGCCAATTGCACCCTCTACAAGACAGCACCTGGGATGATTGCCCCTTCCACACTGACCTTTTTATGTTACTGCTTTGGGGTAACTCTTTCTCATATGTATCATCTAACACATGTACATAAATCTCATCTGTTGTTTCTAAACAAAATTTACAACCAACTCCCTGCTATATTATTACTTATTCTGTATATGTGATGTATATTATTTTCTCAGTCCAAACTGATCTGAATCTTGGTAAATGCCATTTCATAATATCTCAAACATGCTCTTCATGTGTGCCAACTTTACAAATGTTATTACTTTTGAAGCTTTTCTCCTAGGAGTGCTAGTATGTATGATTACCACTGCAGTGCAGTGCAGAATGCCATTTATAGAGATCCAAGGTTCGTTATAATAAATAATTAAAACTAGTTAACTTTGTGTACAATTTGCTGGCCTGGAAGAAGCCTTACATGTTGTACACCTTCTGTGATATACTACTAGACACAGTGAATCTTGCATCTAGTATATGAGTTATCTCAGGGGTGACATTTGAGTCAAAGGTCATTTGAGATTGACTATGGGTACAATACCCCAATATCACCCATGATCAGGTCCATGCAGACTGCAATTCTCTACTTAACTTAGCTAACTCTGTGGTTACCAAACCTAAGGGAATGATAGTTTGGAAAGTGAAAAGCTCTGGCAAAACACCATTTAGCCATTCAGCCAGTTAATCTTGACCAAAATAGTCATTGACTCAGTAGTCCTTGCTGAAACATAATTTTTCTGTCTGAAGAATATATTTTCAAGAGGATTTCCTACACCCAGCACCTGCACTCTCACTATGTGATAGTGACTTTATCAGCATTTTCTTAACATAAAATAGTCATCACTGTAATTTTAAAAATGAGAGCATTTCTAACTCACGTCACTGTTTTGTAATTTTATTTATGTACATTTTCTTTATTTTTAATTCATCCTCCCACATGCCTTCCAGTAATGCATGGGGTACTCCAAGACAATATAAAAGAGGCAGCCATGTTACATGGCATGGCTTCAGGCCTATGGATCATTACCATCAACATGCCCCCACCCTTTAGGTTATTGGTTACAACAAAATACAAATGAGTAATTACTTACATTGCTGCATGGCCAGCACCAGAGAATTGCACAAAAGATCAGTTAGATATGCTTTTTATCAGTTCCTGAACAATATGGCCCTTTAAGGTTCAGGTCAGAATTAAACCAAATGAATGAACCAAAATTAAATTATTTTCTTTGACAGAGTGGTTAAAGTGATTAAGTGCTAAAAGCGTTTTGTAACTCACAGCTGACACAGTGAAGACATCCATGTACTCCCGCGGAGCTAAATTTTCTCTAACTAGTGGAAAAGAAATAAGGATAATTCTACACATTGTTTTCTGCAGTGACAAAATGCCATCTGCAAAGTAATAGCTACTTCCTCATTCATGTAATTAGAATTAGGTTATTAAAAAAAAAAAAAAAAAAAAAAACAGAAGGATGGAGAGTGCCAAACTTAGGTAAGTTTTCTTTTTTTATGAGATCATTTCTCTGCAATCCATTCCAAGATAATAGTTCTTAATAAGATATGAAAAAAGTACTATTTTGCTGTTCATAGTAGTATATCAGACTATTCAAGTCAAGCTAGTGGTCCTCCAGTTTCCAGATAAGTATGTTTTACAAGAGAGTATCTCTGGAAACATTTCTCAGGATATACATTCCCCTTCTCATAGAATCCTTTGATTCAGAGTGCATGTCACTGACCATTGAGCAAAGACTATACTTTCAATTTTAATCTTTTCAGAGATATTGGCTCTCCTGCATGGGTCTGTATCATTTCGTTGAAGTGACTAACTGTCGAATCCCTATTCATCAAACTTTATCTATCAAACGCTAAATCTGTCGAATGTTCATTTACGCAAATGTTTTTCCCAGGGAAAAAATAGTTGGCCATCATTGGGAATTTGACTTTTTCACCACTGTAATGTGATCTCGAAGTTGGTATATTTAGTTTGGGGGGGAGGGCACAGCCCCCCACTTGGGTGGGTTTTAAATAATGTGTTTTTTGTGACGGTCACTAGTTTGGCCCACTAGTTTTTTTTCCTTGGGAAAATATTTTTGTAAATGAACATTCTACAGATTTAGCTTTCGATGAATTAAGTTCATCGAATAGGGATTTGATGGTTAGTAGCTACGACGAAGTGCTATAGACCCCTCTTACATCACTATGCACACCCCCTTCCAAAATTCAGAGTATTAATGATTTTAAGGGCATACTTTGGTAACAAAGAGTGGGAGAAATTTAAGTTGTGGGTGAGACACCATGGCTTTATCAGTGTTCTAGTTCACATTTAACTTTATAATGAGGCCACTATATGCAGATGTTAGTAGCAAATCTGGATCTTAATAAGAACTGTGCAGGTAAACATTCTTCTTTTTAAAATGTATTCTTTTATGTTCATTGTGTAGAGTGGCTGATTTTCAGGCATGATGTGGAGAATATAAGATGTATACTACACATTTTGAGCATTCAGTGGCAATGCTGAACATTTGTACTGTATATGGAGAACAGTTACTTTTACAACAACTGATTTTTGGTATTCAGATAAAATATATTGTGGTATTACATCATGATACATTGATACTGGATTATTGAATGCAAGTAGTAATATGCTGCAGTCTCAAACATATAATGTTCATAACAGGAGAAGTACTATTGTATCAGTGCATTTAAATTGAACCAATCACATATTTTCTTAACTATATTAATAAGAATTATTTATAATTATATACATTTCAGAAGTCATCATTACTTGTAACTTGATATACGGGCCTTCTCCTGTTGACCTTGAGAATACCACCTCAGCAGTCAAAGGTTCCTGTACAGTAGGCTAATTCAAATTTAGAAACCATTGTTTATCAGTGCTAATATGTAGTTTAAAACAGCATGTATAAGAAATGTTCTCTCTATAGAACAGAAGTATAACCAGATGCACAACACATCAGCCATGACGTCTGAAACAACACATCCGCTATGACATATGAATACTTCATTTGGTGAAGAGCATTCTGACCAACTTAAGAGACACTCGGTGTCGAGTCTTCAGACACACAAATAACAGAAAACCTGTACTAAACATCCAGCAAAGAAGTAAGCTTGTTCACAGTGATGCATATTTATCAAGCTACTAGCTATTCAGTGAAAGTGATCTAATGTGACAGTTATATGTGGCAGATCTTTAAATACATGTCAGGAAGAAAGTTGTAGAAAAAGAGCAGGTATTTTGGAAGGATATAATAACACAAAAAAAGATGATGTAAATATCTGAAGAAATTTTCACATTTAAAGTTACCACACTGCTAGAGGTTCAAGCTAGAACAGGAATATTCCAACTGTGAACCCCACACATGCATCAAGCTGTCCACAATTCATGTCAGCACAATATTGCTGTAAAATTAGGTAATGCTAGTCTTACAGACAAAATGTGTATCTTCTTTACCTCTATATTGACTTTATCTCTAAGCTTTTTAAAGGTTTCTGTCTGTTTACTATAATTGTTATCTAACTAAAATGCATACTTTTTTGTTATTATTGACATTTTTGTATTTTTTTCTTATCTAAATAGTGTATTTTCAAAATGTACTAGCTAGACAAATTTGTTATGATACCTGTTCTTTAATCTGCTTTTAAGGTCTCTGCTCAAAATAACTATTGCAAAGTAGTTCTAACCTGATTAACAACATGTAATAAATAAATAAATAAATAAATAAATAAATACATACATACATACATACATACATACATAAATAAAAAATTCAGATGGCCGATGGCTCACATGCTATTTAGCAGCACAATGTAAGCATGTGTAATATCTTGATTGGTAAATGAGTAGGCCTAGCCGGCACAAATTATTATAATGAAGATTTCATTGTGAAATACTTCTAATTAGTTTTCTCTTAAATCTGGTTCTGATCTTTTCCCTTGTGCTTGTTAGCCACTGCCTTTGTAGACACAGTTGGAAGGTTATCATACTTGAAATCATCTTGTTACCATGAAGTTTAGCTTTATTATTTAAGCTGTTAAATCACGTTAAGAAGTTTGGATGTTTGTGTTAAATATATAGCAGTTTTATTTTTTGTGAATGTGTCTACATTTGTAAAGAATCAGCACTTATAACAACTTGAAAACAAAAGGTGTGAGAGAATAACACTTTACCTACCTTGATTACATTTTGTATCCTCCCTGCAGGTGATCACCAGCTGTCAACAGCTCCTGTCCTCATTCACCAGGTCTTCTGGGCCCACCTCAGTCTCCCTTGGGCTCAACATACTCATGTCTATGACTGTTGAGGAGATCGGGGATGCTGGTGCAGCATCATACTACCATCAAAGAGTGTGCCCTAACCCCACCATAGAAAGTGTGCCCTAACTCCTACCACAGATAATGTACCCTAACCTCTACCACAGAGAGTGTGCACTAACCCCCACTACAGAGATTGTGCTGTAACCCCACCAGAAAGAATGTGCCCTAACCCCCACCACAGAGGGTGTGCCCTAACCCCACCAGAAAGAGTGTGCCCTAACCCCCACCACAGAGGCTGTGCCCTAACCCCTACCACAGAGAGTGTGGCCTAACCTCCACCACAGAAAGTGTGCCCTAACCCCCACCACAGAGAATGTGCCCTAACTGCCACTACAGACAGTGTAGCCTAACTCCACCACAGAGAGTGCGCCCTAAGACCCACCACAGAGACTGTGCCCAACCACCACCACAGAGAGTATGCCCTAACCCCCACCACAGAGAGTGTATCCTAACCCCTACCACAGAGAGTGTGCCCTAACCTCTACCACAGAGAGTGTGCGCTAACCCCCCACTACAGAGAGTGTGCCATAATCCCACCAGAAAGAGTGTGCCCTAACCCCCACCACAGAGGGTGTGCCCTAACCACTACGACAGAGAGTGTGCCCTAACCCCTACCACAGAAAGTGTGCCCTAACCCCCACCACAGAGGATGTGCCCTAACTGCCACCTAAGACCCACCACAGAAAGTGTGCCCAACCGCCACCACAGAGAGTGTATCCTAACCTCTACCACAGAGAGTGTGCCCTAAACTCTACCACAGAGAGTATGCGCTAAACCCCACTACAGAGAGTGTGCCATAACCCCCACCACAGAGGGTGTGTCCTAACCCCACCAGAAAGAGTGTGCCCTAACCCTCACCACAGAGGGTGTGCCTAACCCCTACCACTCAGAATGTGCCCTAACATCCACCACAGAGGGTGTGCACTAACCCCTTCCACAGAGAGTGTGCCTTAACCCCCAGCACGGAAAGTGTGCCCTAACCCCCACCACAGAGAATGTGCCCTAACTGCCACCACAGACAGTGTGCCCTAACCCTCACCACAGAGAGTGTGCCCTAGCTGTCACCACAGTGTGGCCTACCTCCACCAGAGAGAGTGCCCAACTGTCACCACAGAGAGTATGCCCTAACCCCCACCACAGAGAGTGCATCCTAACCCCTACCACAGAGAGTGTGCCCTAACCTGTACCACAGAGAGTGTGTGCTAACCCCCACTACAGAGAATGTGGCGTAACCCTTCTCCACAGAGAGTGTGCCCTAACCCCACCACAGCGAGTGTGCCCTAACCCCCCACCACAAAGAGTGTGCCCTAACTCCACCAGTAAGAGTGTGCCCTAAGCCCCACCACAGACAGTGTTCCCTAACCCTCACCACAGAGAGTGTGCCCTAACTGCCACCACAAAGCATGTGGCCTAACCCCCACCACAGAGATTGTTCCCTAACCCCACCACAGAGAGAATGCCCTGACCCCCACCACAGAGGGTGTGCCCTAATCCCCACCCCAAGGAGTGTGCCCTAACCCATATGACAGAGAGTGTGCCCTAATCCCCACCACAGAGCATGTGCCCTAACCCTTACCTCAGAGAGTGTACCCTAAACCCCACCACAGTATGCCTTAACCCTCATCACAGAGAGTGTGCTCTAACCCCACCACAGAGAGTGTGCCCTAAACCCCACAACAGAGAGTGTGCACTAACTGCCACCACAGAGAGTGTGCCCTAACATTTACCATTGGATGATATACTACCGTCATGCTGAATTAGAATTTAATGGGCTGCTACAGTGAGGGTTAATATAAAATGACTATATGAACATGAGAATGCCAAAGAATCAATGTATGATATAAATGATGAAGCGATTTATTGTTATTAGAATCGCAATGTGACAAATAATGTACTTGATTTTGATTAATATAAGTCTGTGCTACAAATGAAATTGAGAAAGAAGTGATGGCATCATGATATGCATAAAGAATCCCATTGGATGATACAAATGGACTTATCCAATGGGGCTGCATCCATGGTATCATCCTATCAACAAACTGTGACTGAGATACAGACCAACCAGATAAGGAACTGAAATATTTATTTACCATTGGATGATATAGTACTGTCATACTGAATTAGAATTTAACAGGCTGCTATATTGAGAGTCAACATAAAATGACTATATGAACAATTGTTTCGAATGACATTCTACCATCACATTGAGACAGGAGTTATGTAAATTCCCCATGTTTGGAACAACTGATCAGTTTGGTGCACATTATAAGGAGATGTGCAAATTGTTATTATAGCATTTAGAATGAACATGTAGAATGGAATGAGTCTGTAGGTACATAACATAAATGAGGAAAAGTAAGAAATGAATTTAACAAATGACAGGTATTTTAAACAGGAGCATTGTAATATGCATCTGTGATGTAGATTTTATGATCATAAAATGAGACCAATAAGAGATGGATAAACTAGGATATTTAAAGGTTGAATAGAACTATGTTTTATAAGCTGACATCAGATATATCTGGAAGGGAAATTGGTTTCATCGCCATGAAGACAGAGAAAGAAGAAACAAGAACGGGATTTATAAGAAGCTAAGGACATAGGCATTAGAGAATGTTATAAGAATATAAACAAACAATGGATTAAGGTTTTATCTTCATAATTGGATACTGATGAAGCCCTAATGAAGTGGATTGGTCAGAGGCAGAACCAATAATTTTTGAGTGCCGTATGTTAAAAGCAGTATGGAAATGCAGTGTTTTAATTGGACACATAAGAGAATGAACTGGCTTATGATTAGATGAATATGATTTTAAATATTTTGGCGTAGTTTAATGAAATTAATCTGAAGAACGGTTGTAAAAACCCAAAAGCACTCATCTGTTTTACTTATTTTTATTGTTTTAACTAGTTATTAAAACCTTTGAAGTTAATTCTTGCCTCCTGGGTCTTTCATGAGAATTGAAGGTGATAGTGAATGAAGAAGATATAAGAAGTAGCGTTGGTGTTGGTGATTATAAAAATTCTTTTACAATGCTACACTTCAGTGGAGACCTTCCTGTTCTATTTGTTATTATATATATTTGCTGGGAAGTGATACCACACATGGCCGAAGGAATGCGGAATGAGATGATTGAATTGGACTACGAATCACATATGGGACTGACGAATATGGGTTCAGAGACAAGGAATACAACTAATATTCTGGTAAGTCGATGGCATACCAACAGAAGAGATCAAAACAAAAATCTACTGAAACCGCAGGTAAATCGTTTACTGTATATAAAGTTTGATGAAATGAGCAATAAGGATATGAATGACAGTGGAAGAACAAGTGACTTACAGAATTTCTATATAAAAGCTAGGGAACCTGAGAAAAATCTATATGAACTGAAAAGATTACAATGGCAATGCCTCCATTATAAAATAGTCCCAAGAGGATTGAGAGTTTTAGTTATGCCAAATCAAGGAAAGATGAATGTAGAGTTTATGAAGAAATGTCAAAAATTTTAATCTTTGAACAAGCTTCGGATATGTGAAATTATAATTAGAACATGCTGAACCCAAGGAAAATAAACTGGCCTATCAAATAGAACAAATACAACAGGAAATTGAAAGTAATTTTTCATCTGAAATTTTTATTGAAAGGTTAGATGAGATCTATGCTAAAGTCTCTATATATGACAATAAATTGGAACAAATAAAAACAAAAAAGTTACATAGACACTACTTGGATTTTAGTAAAGTCAATGCTTTTGTCTGGAAATGTAACAATCACGAGGAAAACAGTGATAATTATACATCAGCGAATCCAGAGGGTCTCGACACAAATTCAGTGATAGTTCCAGTAACTAATGAGAATGATATTAAAGAACAGAACACAGCTCCCATATCTGATAACCAAGGTGCAATACCAAAGGTTAAGACTATGAAATCTTCATTTTTTCCAGCTCTACCTTTACAAATCAGGGAGAATTGGAATAAAAGAAAATTGAGATACATCAGTAGAGGAAGAAAAAGAGGAAGGGATCTGTCAGGAGAGAGGAATGTGAAATGATGACTATTGAGTCAGAACATAATCTTATATTCAACCTATCAGGGATGACATTGAATTCACATCACCTCAGCATACTAAACAAAGGTTTACAATTTTTTCCAGCTGAAAATACCAAGTTGAATGATATCATAACGAGTTTAAAAATATTTGAAAGAGAAGTTATCTTAAAGATGATATACAGAACAACTGAGAATGGTACATATAATCTGTTTAAGAAACCAAGTACCTATATTCCGCAGAATATTGCAACTATAGACACTTTTATTAATGTCTGTGAACAAGAGATATCAAAGTTCCTGAGGACCAACAATCAGAAATGTTCTTATAATATCAATAAGGATGAGATGCAAGCCCTAAGAAAATTATAGGATAATAAAGAAATAATTATAAGACTGGCTGACAAAGGAGGAGGAACAATTATAATGGATAGAATTTATTATTTGAACAAAGTATGGAAATTATTGGAAAATGATGGAGCATATCAATTGAGTAATATGGGGAATGTAGAAAATATAAAATGTCATATAAGAATAGTCCTTGATCAACTTAGAGAAGATAATGTTATATCTACAAAATTATTTGAATACTTAAATGTGACACATCCTACAATACCGTACTTTAAATGTCTACCAAAAATACATAAAAATTGTTATGATCCTCCACTAAGACCAGTTGCAGTTGGAGCGGGATGGGTGATGGAGCCAGGAGCTATCCTGCTCCATAGCTAAACATTGGAACTCCCCTCCTTCACAATATATCTATCCATAACAATTTCAAATCTCACTCGCTCTCCCATCTATCTTTCAAATGGGAATGCCCATATCACTCTCCAACTTAACTCCCGCTCTCTACCCTCTCTCATTCTCTTTTTCCATCCTATGCAACACTTATTTATCATTCTTACTATTTCCACCAAGACACCCCTGGACAATTCTAATACTTGGATTACCTATTTCATATTATGAAACTAATTTTTGTGCAAAAAAAAAAATTAATCTACTCTCATGTCTTTATTTTACTCATGCTGTTGCAGACTGGATGCTCTGCCTAATAAGTATGTACTACTGCTTTGTGTACTACTGAATTTACACTGTTCTATGTTTATATGTATTATGCTGTATTCTGTCCCTGATAATGTTTATGTTACATCATATATGTTCTGTAATATGTTTTTGGAGCTTTTCTCCCTGGGCCTCCACTGAAAACAGGATCTTCACAACCCAGTGGACTTCCCTGATCATCAAACTGAAATAAATAAAATAAATAAATAAATATTGTCTGAATATTATTTAAAATAGATGATAATGAGAGCACCAGCAGTGCTGAAAGACACTCAGCATTTTTTGAATATACTAAGATATTATATGAAAGATGAACCAGCAGGAGACATCAAATTAATGATGACTATGGACATACAAAGTTTGTTTATGGTCATATCAAATGACTATGGACTGAGGGCCCTTAGGAGACACTTAGAGCAGAAGAGCGAATTAGAAGATAAAGTGATCACATTGATATGTACCCTCATGGAATTGATTTTGAAACACAATATATTCATGTTCGAGGAGCAGATATACCTACAACAGTATGGAGTAGCCATGGGAACATTATGTGCGAACAGTTATGCCAACTTAGTGTTGGCATACTGGGAGGATATGAATAAACTGTATAACAGTTCCTTTAGGAAACAAATAATGTACAAACATTTTGTTGATGATATTTATATACTATGGGATGGTGATGTACAAGAGTTCAAGTTACTTCACTCATATCTGGAAAGTACCACTGACTTTCTGAGATTCACATGCACATGTAATTATGAAATGTACATGGCAACATTTTAAAAAGCCAGTTTTTAAGGATATCGAGATTACATGCAGAAGAACATGAATATAAGGAGGCTAATAATATGATGAGAAAGAACTTTTTACAAAGAGGATATAATCATAATGAAGTTCAACGAATACAACAGTATGTGGAACAAAGAAGGGAGGGAGAAGGTAAACCATATTTACGTAGGAATAAAGAAAATCAGAGGCAAGTAATGAATGATAAGAAGAAGGACATAAGATTGATAATAAAATACAGTAGTGATATGAAATATATATGTGAGATAATTAGGAACAATTGGAAACTACTGTTGTCTGATGAGAAATTGAGAGACTTATAAATACAACACCACGGTTTGCATATAGAAACAAGAAAAATTTGAAACAGATCCTGTACAATGACTGAGGCAATATAAGAAAAGAAATTACATCAGTTTGTAAAGGAACTTTTCCATGTCAGAGATGCATCATGTGTAAATATATCACTACTGGGAGGACTTTCACACATCCTGTTTTGAAATAGTAATACACATTCAACTTGTATGCGGATTATACAACTAGAAATGTGGTATATTAAGCAACATGTGATCAATGCAGTTGCTTCTATGTAGAAAAGACAACTAGACAACTGAGACAAAAAAATTCTAAACATATAAGTGACATAAGACTAATGGATTCAAAAAATCCCTTAGTGAAACACATTATGGACAAGAAAGAACACCATTTTCTTTTTAGAGTAATGGCTATTATTACTATAACCAATAGAGGAGGAGACCATGACAACAAGGTTGAATTAGCATAAACCACTTGGATTGGGAAACTACAGGCTCATAGGCATCTTGGGTTAAATTCCAACTATCCCTTAAAACCCATACTGAAAGGCAGGAGACTCAAAATACATTTATTGTTCGAGAATGTGGAGCCATTAGAGACTGCATCCCCTTTATTTCTCATGAGGTGAAATGTTATATTTCAATCATGATGGAAAATAAATTATATTATACCATCATAGAATGCAATTTTTATTCTTGGGCTAAAATTCGACCTTTCTCTGTAATATGGTGGTATTTTAAATTATTGTTAATTGAAACAACTGTTGAAATAAATTATATCAGACATGGATATAAGTGAAACAAGCAAACCTTCATATACATTTAGCTACAAAAATAGCCTACTATTAGTGGCAGCTCCAGTCCTTCTCTCATTAAGAGTGATCTGATTGGTCACAATAATTAATGATTTGATTGGAGCATGCATTAATGGTATAATGGATGGCGATGGATATTTAACAATGCCTTTGGATTTATGAGGCAAAAGTAAAGAAGCCTAAGGTGTTTAGTTCTTGACAAATAAGGTCTTGTAAAAAGTAATATAGCCAAATATTTGTTTAAATTGATTCTACTATGCTGCATAGCAAGAACTAAACTGAACAATGTTCGATGGCCTTGATTTATTTTATATAGAAAAAGAGATCATTAATGCAAGGCATTGACGTGTATGGCAGGAATAAGGGTATACAGCCTCAAATGCAATTTACAGCTGGATTTCTTGCTCCAGGAGAATGCCAAAGATTTAATTTATGATATAAATGGCAATGCGACTTGTGATCATTAATACACATGTTTTGATTAATGAAAGATTATATTACAGCTAAAATTTGGAAGACGTAATGGCATTATGAACTGCACAAAGCATCTGATTAGATGATACAAATGGACTTATCCAATGGGGCTGCATCCATGGTATCATCCTGTCAACAAGCTGTGACTGAGGTATGGAACAATCAGGGAAATTGGTTTCATTGGCATGGAGACAAAGAAAGAAGAAATAAGAGCTGGATTTGTAAGAAGCAAAGGACATAGGCATTAGAGAATGTTATAAGAATATAAACAAGCAATAGATTAAGGTTTTCTCTTCATAACTGGATACTGATGAAGCCCTAATGAAGTAGGTTCGTCAGAGGCAGAAGCAATCATTTCTGAGTCCCGTATGTTAAAAGCAGTATGAAAATACAGTGTTTTAATTGGACATATAAGAGAATGAACTGGCTTATGATTGGATAAATATGATTTTAAATATTTTGGCATAGTTTAATGAAATTGATCTGAAGAAGGGTTGTAAACACTCAAATGCGCTCATCCATTTTACTTATTTTTATTGTTTTAACCAGTTATTAAAGCATTTGAAGTTTAATTCTTGCCTCCTGGGTCTTTTGTGAGAATTGAAGGTGATAGTTAATGAAGAAGATATAAGAACTGGCTGTGGTGGAAGTAGCATTGGTGGTAGTGATTGAAAAATTATTTTACAATGCTACACTTCAGTGGAGACCTTCCTCTTCTATTTTTTTCATTTTTATACATACATAGGTTTACTATCAAAATGTTGAAAGGCACTTATGTGGATTTCAAATTTGCTTAATCACTTGAGCGACTAGTAAAAACAGTGAACCAAAATCTTCCAAATAAGTTAAACAGAAACAAGGAAACGATTGGTTCTTGTAAAATTGACGTTAAGTTAAACATTGATTTTTAAAGCAACAAACTGGTTCGAATGTCAAACTTTGTTTTTACCATTTTCGACATATGGTAAAAATGGCGTTCACAAATTCAACCATATGAGTCGATGAAATTACTCAAAAATGTGCCTTTCAACAACATGATGTGTGTGTGTGTGTGTGTGTGTGTGTGTGTGTGTGTGTGTGTGTGTGTGTGTGTGTGTGTGTGTGTGGTACATTAACACACAGCTGCTGCAATGTTGTCTTATTAAATTTTAGCCTCATCAAAACAAGATGTATAATAAAATGTATAAGAAAAGAAAAGTGAATAATATGAATCAGTATCTATACACTTGAAGACTTTCCCAGATTAAATGTTTGAGATTCCTGCTCTGAAAGGGTTAAAAGCACCAGCTATAATTAAGAATAGGTTTAGCCTGTCATTTAGGCAAGTTGGTGAGTTCTGTGTTTATGTAAATATTTTAAGGAGCTGGAACTGATTTAGAAACAATGCAGAATCAAGGCTGTATGGTAGTTTTTGCTGGCATATTTTACATGTCCTCTAGCGAATATAAAATAACAATTTGATGCCCATTAGTGAGGCCATTAATTTCCTTATATTTTAAACATCTACAGACTAACTGTAACCATCTGGTTTCAGGGAAAACATCTGTTTTGCAGAATTTAGTGATGCATTTATTTGCTATTAAGTATCAATTTGAGTAAATGTTAGTGTCTTCTTCATGAGCTGGTTAGATTTAAAATGTGCATGTTTATTCAAGTAATGCACAATAAATTAACACATGGGTTAAGTATATATATATATATATATATATATATATATATATATATATATATATATATATATATATATATTGTCTAATAAGCAGTACCTCTGCACACTGAATATTGTTTAATATATATCACTTACTAATAAAATCAACAATGTAGAGTGACAAACCATCCCTGTAGCTCAGTGACCAGAAGTGTGATCAAGTGTGAATTTCAGTGTCAGTAAATTTACTAATCTTTGCTTCCAGCAAAAACTAATATTGATCTGCATGTATTTGTCAGTGCAGGTGTGCATGCATGGGTCTGTTTGTGAGTGTGTGTGTGTCTGTTTGTTAGAGGGCCTGCTCCCCACACAGGAAGGCATTTGTGAAGTTTTCTTTCCCCTTCTAATTTTATTTTGCAGCACATTTCATGAGCTATGTTAATAAAGAAGGTGACAAAAGGACTGCTTATAGGAATCCATGAATGGGTGGCCGATGCTTCAAATAAAAAAGAGGAGATATATACCAATATATCTCTATACTACTATCTACCTATCTGTCTATATTTTTAGTGTCTCTGTATTAGTATTGCAGTAGTTATTCAAGTGGTTATCAGTCAGCCGACTTTATAATGGGACCCTGACCATCAGACAACAGCACAATATAAGAGCTCTTTCTACAGTCGGAGTATTTGTAGATATAAATAATAATGTGTCTGCCTTCTATTGGCAATTTCAATGGCAGCAAAGGTATGAAGCTGCATGCAGTGCTGTTCATACAAGCATATCCACTGATGGTAGATAAGAACTGCTTCACACATCTAGTCTACCTGTTTCAGTTCTTAATTGATAAACTCTGGATCCAGTTTATTTAACGGCTTTATATTATATATTATATTTGTCTCATGACAGTAGAAGACAATAAATCTGTCTAGCATGCCATTTTTTGTGAGTTTAACATTCCCCTTTACCCCTCTCTTTTCTCTCCTACTTTATTCACCTGCCAATGCCTTTTTAATGCCTGTCTGTAGTCTGTCTTCAGTACCTTTTCTGATAACACATTCTAAAGGTCCAAGATCCTCTCCATGAAGACAGGAATTTTCCACACTTGTTAAAGAAATGCCTCATATCTGTTCTACACATCATTACTTTGCCAACTCTTTTGGAAGGTTATTACAATCATTGCTACTTCTTCTGTGAAATGATACTTTTTAGAACCCCCCCCCATGCCATCCACCTTGTATCTTCAAACAGTGTCCCCTTTTTCTCACATATCATTTCTTTTGTACCCTTTTAGACACTACTGATTATTTTGAGGCTCTTAAAAGTTCCTGTCATGTTCTTTTTCTGTTATTTTTCTTCAAAGCTAGGGATGATATGTGATTTTGGTGACCTCCGCTAACTGACTTTATCCTGCTTATATTCTGGCAAAGATGAGGACTTCAAAACTGTACACAATACTCTAGGTGGGGACCTTATCAACTTTCAGTATAAAGGGAAGATAATGTCATCCTTTTTTAAATTACGATATCAGAGCACCTTTATAAAATCATTAAATTGGCTTCCATAAAAAGAGGGAAATATATGAACAGATGTAAGATGAAAATAGTAACAAGCTAAAGGAATCTTAATATCCCTAGTAAAACTATATTAGCTTTCATGTTCACCCCTGCTGTAAGTACCAATGTTATGAACTGATCCATGATGTTCCATTCTATATGACCTATTTAAAAGAAATGGTATAAGAAAATGGTATAAGATATTTCAACAAATAATGTACTCCATTGTAATTATATCATAAAACTAAATTTTTAAAATTTGTAAATATTTTTGCAATTGTAACTTGTGTTTGGAGCTTTTCTCCTTGGGTCTCCATTGAAGATGGGTCCCTGGCTCAGCTGGACCAACCCGGTCAACAAATGACAATAAACAAATAAATAAATAAAAATAAAATGCACTGCAACGAAGAGTGGGCACAAACTGGGAAAGTGGCTTAATATGGAAGGGACATCAACAAAGAAGTAAAAAAAAAAACATTTCCAAAGATTAGGGAAGCAATGTGATATAGTGACTGACTAGAGAGGTAAATTCCCAGGACAGAGCCTCTAGAACTAGAACAGTGAATTTTTGGTTTATCATTTATAACCCCATCATCCAGCATTAAAATGTGATGAATGTTTGCACATGTGAATATCCCTTAAAGAAGCTGTGCAGAGCTGGTGTAGTTGGAGGAAAATGTATTTCTGATGTGTGTTATTGCTTTTTTTTAAATACATATATGAGTGCTAGTAATTTTTGAGGGTGGCAAATTTACTTAAAACTATACTAAGGAAGTTGGCCAGTCTTAGTATCTTAGAACACTGTTTTCATTTCTTGTCTGACAAGGTTTTAATTACATATTTAGGGAAGGGAGAGAGAAAATATTGCTATGGAAGAAGGTACAGAAATTATAGTTATGGAGTTGCCAGCCTTGTTTTTAAAAAGTAAAATTATAAATATCATTTGGAATTATGATGTGTAGCCAAAATTTATCCCCCTTCCCTTTCAAAGGTTGCATTTAGCATCCAATGAATGGAGTGTGATATCTTTGGTAAGAATGAGAAGAAATAGATCTTGTTATTGTTCAAGAAGGCATACCTGATGGTGTAGTAGAAACCCTTGTTGCATCATGGATCAGATTTGCTTATGACTATTGCACAGAGTAAAAGGTGAATACATTGAATTTGCATCCCTGATAACAGAGCATAGTCATGCACTACATACATCAGACCTGCTGATGGTTGTTCCATGTAATAAAGGATATGTGAATATGATAGCTCTGTTCTGCACTACACAGATCACCCCTGCTATTGGCTATTCCATGTAATATAGGATAAATGAATGCTATGGCTAACATCCGACTAGAGGATTACTTGGATACACAAGTTAAATAATAATTAGTTCATGACACAGAATCAATTATGCAGCCTGTTTTCATGTGCTAGAATTGCAGAGGTGTGTGGAGTAACTAATGTGTATACATGTGCAGCCCCAATGACTGCCATAACATAACACTGCAGATGGTACAGCGATAACATATCTGGGTCTACTGCCACAACAAGATACCCTGCCTGGTGTCTGTGGCCCATCTGCTTCTTGTGTCATACCTATACAGTACTGCAGGTGCCAGCTGTACTAAGTGACTGGTCATGACATGCTGGTGCATGACTGACTCCTTCACTGCACCTTCAGCTGTCTTCTTGAACCATACAGGATAGTGTCAATTGGACAGATTGAGAAGGATACAGTATATGTGGCAGTATGTCAACTAGTGTGGCTGGTATTCTTTTTGGGATGCAAAATGTCATGTTTTAGTTATTCCTTGGTTTGCAAAGTAATTACTTTCGATTTTTTACTAATAGTTTCCTCAGACTTAAGAGAAACAAGAGCATCCACATATATAAATCTATTGGTACCCTACTTAATTGGGCATTACTTAACTTATTTGTTCAGAAGAACAATCCATCCATCCGTCCATCCCCAGTCCCTTTTTCCCATTTGTGCACATGGGGTCAGGGTGTCCCTTCAACAGTGGCAATTATCTAGAACCAGTGTTTACACCACAAGGTGTCTAAAGTTACTGCTAATTTGTGTTGTCTTGGCAGTAATAGTCTGTTCTAAGAAATGCTGCAAAATTCTGCTAAAATGTAGAACTTGTGGAAAAGAGCAAATAGTTGTTAAATAATGAAAAGTTTATTAGCAAGTAATGAAAGTTTGTGTTCTAGATATGGTTATCATATGATCATCTTATTCATCAAAAAGTTGGAGAAAGCCTCCTAAATATTATGACCTTATGCTAAATCTTTCTGAAATGCATTAAATTAGGCTGCCACTAATAATAATGGGAGAACAGAATACTACATTGCTAGGAATTGTAGGTTATTTATTTATTTTATATTCAGATTTTTTGTGAAAAGATTATCATTTACCTACAGGAACTCATATTTTTTCAACCTCAAATCTTGGAGATGTAAAGCAAAATACTGTTTTAGTATTTAAAGTCCCTTAAATACTTATATCAGTACAATAATAATGGAGAATTATGCCTTTAACAACTATTTCAGTTCATTATTATAATAGTTAAGAACTGTTTTTTGTGAGGCGATAATGGGTCCACGAGAATGGATGGTTAATGAAACCATAAACTATGGATATTGTAAAATACGTATCCATTTTTTTACTACTTGTTACGTTACAGTTTTTAAACAATAGGCATCTTGTGAGGAAGACCATCATTGTCAGGGAACCGGACAGATGGTCTATTGCATTTTGTCTGATGGGCAATACTGAGAATACAGTTTTTGTGATTGTGAACTGTGTACTTTTCCCCACTACTGTGTGATTGTGGAGTTGGTATATAAGTCACTGTATGAGGGGTTTTCCTCGCACATGGTGGGTACTGCAAAAAAGCCTGCTCTCTGATTTAATGAACATGGTGTTTGGTGAACTGCCTTCACAGTGTTTTCCACCAGTGAAATTTTATTTGATGGATCATCATGAACCCTGTAATTTTTTAGTTGAACAATATTTTTTCCATGCCTTCAGGTTTATCAAAAAATGAAATGGCATATCCGAAAATTTTTTTTTCTATGTATTACAGTACTCAATAAAACGTTCTTGCTACTGTCTCACTTTAGATTTTTTAGTATATTTCAGCTTTTGCCATTTTAATGTTTTGGTCAAAGTGTGCATTTTTATTTTGCATTTTTGTCCTTCGTTCAGTCTGTGTTGTTCAAGATTATCCATGTAAACTAAGTGTTCTAAATTGTGCATCAATATTGCTGCATTTATTTGATGAAATGTCACTTTTAAATGCAATCAGAATGAGTTTTTTCACTTCTTTTCCATAACTGGCCCTCCTGCCTGCCCTAACTAGACTCTCTTCCTATGTTATGTTGATTTGTATACCCATATTGCTTCCACCTCCAGGAGACAAGCCACTCAGCAGAACCTGATGTCACTTCCTAGACCAGCCTCATTTATCCCCTAAATGGGAGTTGTTGTTTTCCTTATGATAGTCAGACAGTCAGTCTTGGATAATTTCCTTGTGCATGATATATTTTGTTTCTCTTGCCTATTTAATGTGCCCCAGTCACATGCATCTGTCTTCCTGCCATTACTACAGTCTCTTTTTAACATATTCCAGGCCAGTGACACTTAAGGCAGCATTGCACAATATAAACAACCTCAGATGTAATACATGAAATTAATATTAAGCATGGAGGCATTGTTACTTACGAAGGCTATATACAACAATGCAAAATTTCACAGGTAACTCCTTAACTGCAAAGACAGAAAGTAACCAATACCCACACCTAACACAACATGATCTGTGTAAGCCATTTGGGAATAATTTACCAGGACTTAAACTCATTCATGTACATATGTGTAAGAGAACGATATTCTTCTATTTTACAAGTGCATTTCTCTTCAGATACAGTCAGCATACCTCTCAAACTCTTAGAGTAAGAAATCTGGACAAGGCCAGAAATAATGGGGGGGGGGGGGGGCAAAGGCCAAAAAAGAGGGCCAGTTTTTAAATATTGCTCTTACAACTGTAGAAAGTTGATAGAATAACAGGTTGACATACATTTTGTGAAGGTATGAATTCTGCAACTCAATTATCTGCCATTATTTTCTCACTCCATTCCTCAATGATTTATTGACGATTTGCCAAAAAAACACAATTTTATGAGAAACAGACCAAAATATGAAGCAAAAATCTGGACATTCTGTGAAAATCTGTACAGTTGAGAGGTATGTACTGTGGCTGAAACTGCGCATAGCTGACAAGGAAATCCTGCTACTAGGATACAGTATTATTCACACTGATGCATCTCAAAAAGGAGCAGATTTGGTTTCAGATGCTGCCATAGAAATAGGACTGCTGTTATGAAAATACTACTGTCTTCTATTATTGACTTAATTAATCCCTGTGTAGAATTTGACTTGTCTAAACACTTGAGAAATTGAGGGATCTTATAAGGTATAATTCTGTACTCCCCGCCTCTAATTATCTGGCAGGATCTATAAAGTATCATCAGACATACGTTAGCCATAAACATTTATCCTGTCACAGGATGCTGCAAGGTTCAGCATTGTTAGTGATCATTTTTCTCAAATATGTGCTGCTCCTGGGTGATATCATATGATAGTACAGGTTCCATTGTCACATTTGTGCCAATGATACCCAGCAGTCTAACCTCTTACTTGCTGTATAGCAAACATCAATGATAAAGAGAAACCTAGTGCACATTTAAGACTTGACTATAAGTAACTAGTTGTAATTGCACCCTGAAGATAAAGTTATATTGGTTCAGAACACTTCTACAGGGGTTTCAGCTCCTCATTTAAGTAAAGCTAGTACATTTAGGTTCATAGGTAAATACAGGCTATTAATCTGCCAACTATTACAAACCTAAGTAGTAATGAGATGTCAGAATCAAACCTTGTATCTGTGAGGTAAAGCCCTTATCCATTATGCCAGCCCTGCTCCATGTAGAGTTGAATTTAGTGATATAGGTACTTAATCAAAGCATTATTTAGGATAGTCATCCTCTGATTAAGTACCAGGTGTTGTCAGTTCACATGATCTAAGGAATATCAAGGAACAAATTCCCAATTTTTGAGATAACCTGTATGCTTGCAATAGCTTCATTAAGGCTGAAATGTTGCAAGGAACTGTACCTGGACCACCTGTAGGGATACTTTGATGTCAACAGTTAGTGCAAAATACAGCACTTATGCAACTAATTGTGAATCCTAGGCAAACCATATTATGGCTTTCTCGTGCCTGTTTTGAGCCTGTTGCACTGACTTTTGGTATGTGAGTATTAATTCTGACTTATTCTTCCATAGGTGTCCTGAAGCCTATTAATTCTGACTTATTCTTCCATAGGTGTCCTGAAGCCCACGCAACTAAGAAACCTTGTGAATGCTAAGGATTAAATAGAGAAATAGGTATTCCTCTTTGAATAAACATCCTACAGAACTTACGACTGAGTAAATAAAAATAAATAAATAAACAGTGCAAAGGACGAAACACGGCAGTAGTAAAATTAAAATAAAATGTAAACTTTAATGGTAAGCGCTTTTGCACCCAGAAATTTGTGCTTCATCAGACCATATAAAACTTCAGAGCACTCCACTTAAATATAAAAGCTAACCCTAATCAATTAAATCATTAGAAGACAGCCTATCAAAATACAGCCTCTCAGATTACAAATCAAGACACAGCATAATTAAATCTCTGTAAATATATTCCATAAGTAGATGTAAAAACCTAAAAATAAAACACATATATATAAAGCACATATTTAAAAGTATATATATATATATATATATATATATATATATATATATATATATATAATTTAAAACCATCATCTCAAAGGACATGCTTCTAAGTGTGGTTTAAGTGAAACTTTACCATTTAGGCCAGGAGGTTTATCTGTGCGTAATTTAATGATCCAATTTACTTCATGCCTCTCAGTCAAATTACTGAAATCACCTAGATGTGGACTTTCTTTCAAACATTGTATAGCCATAAAAGTAAAGGGTCTACATTAGAACATCGAATTTTTAAAACATCGAATGTTCTAATATCGACCCCTATTCAGTGAACACTGACAATATCAAACATGCAGAACAGCGAATTTTTTCCCAGGGAAATAAATCGCTGTTCCGACACACATACACACAACACAAGCACACCAAACAAACAGCAATCCACACACATACACCTAAAATCCTACAGCTAACCCTACACTAAACTGTACATACACCACTAGCTATCCATTTACCTTAACCCAAACCCTAAGGTCTGTCAGTATCGCACAGTCACTTCACCCGCACCCTAACACTAACTCACCTACCCAGCCCTAACCCTCATGTCCACACAATCGCACACTTACCTGACCCACGCTCTAACCCTAACTCACCTACCCTGCACCCTAACAGTCACGTCCACACAATCGCACACTTACCTGATCTCGACCCGGAACTTTCCACCGCAGTGCTGACAGTAGCGAAGCCACAGGAATGGCCAACCGAATTCCTTCCCTAGGAAGAAATTCGGTGTTCTGCAGATTCGCTATTTTCAGCGTTCGCTGAATAGGGGTCGATATTAGAACATTCGAAGTTTTGAAACTTCCATGTTCTGATATAGACCCAAAAGTAAATGCATGTCAACTGATTGTGAACCCTAGACAAATTATATTATGGCTTTCTTGTGCCTGTTTTGAGACTGTTGCATTGACTTCTGGTATGTGAGTATTAATTCTGACTTATTCTTCCATAGCTGTCCTGAAGGCCGAGTAGCTAAAAAAATTGTAAATGCTAAGGATTTCAAAGGAGTGGTTAATTTTAGTCAGGTTACTTTTCATCATATGGCATCATCATTTGGAATTTTGTATCTTTTAGGGTGAGAGATATGACAACAGAATGTTGTTTTCAAAACTCAGCTAAAACCCATTAATGTATATAAGCATATGATTTGTTTCAACTTATTGTTATTTTAGCATACTTTAGCCCAACTATTGCTTGATGTAAACAATACTTAGCAAGCTTGGATCTTCAGTGAGTGATAACAAGGACCAAATGTGTGTTTTACATCATATTTTTGGAATAATGCTGTCCTTTCTATAAAAGTGAATACATTTAGGAGGAATGCATTCTGATTTAAAACCGGGGTTTGATTCTCACAGCCTGAAGATTTTATTGATGCCCTTTTCACCCTGAGTGCATTTTCAGGAGTAAACTCTGAATGCTTATTTATGTATGTATGTCTGTATGTATGTATGCATGTATTTATTTATTTATTATTGCTCCCAGTCCTCACATTGACCATATAGCCCTTTCCTCCAATTGTTTAGTTGACCCATTCATAAACAAGCCCCATGGCCCAGTCATTCCTCTGTGGTGAGAGGTGACTGAACTAGGAGGAGAAGATATTTATGTATCATGGATCATGTCTCCCTTACCTAAGCCCTTCATGTGATGGCTTGTGAGCTCTAAATGGTTTCAGAGGGTGCATGCATACTACTACATATATCAACCACCTGGTAAGGGTCACTGCTGTAGAGTAGGTTCACAAGGTTTACTGCTGCGTGGAATGTCAGTGACGTAAGGTGGGCCACCACCCTCCTCCAAGATAGGTGAGTTGGTGTCAGCTTTTCATCCAGCTTTGTTCAGTCTGTTCAGCATCCATGTTGTTAGTCAAAAATGTGTCATCAATGGCAGAGTCAGGGTTTCATTCCTCTATACCATGGGGTCTGATTCTGAAAGATTATTTTATGAACACTTGCTTTTGCTAACCTTAGAGGTGGGCTAGTCCAACATAGATGCTTTTCAGTCATAACTTGGACCAGAAAGCAAGCAACATATAAAACACGTTATCAGTGGCATAAATGTTTTAATATAATTATATATAAGCCAAAACTGTCATTCTAGAAAACAAGTTAACAACATACATCTGAACTTTGCTTCTGTATAAGAATACACATATAATAGCTTTTGTATATCTGGAAGGACAAAACAATAAGTGACACAGAGCCTAAAATAGCAAACAATTGTCTAAGACTGACTATAGTAATATGGTAGACAATGGTGCAGCCGAATTTATGCTTGACAGATGCAGCTGATTTGATGGAGTGAAGCCACACATGATAGATTTCAATAGGAGTGGGAAAATCTGATTTTTGCACTGGTCTGACAGTAATAAGCATCATTACAGATTGTCCTTGTTTTAAAAAGACTTTTCTTAGCTTTTTGAAAAAGTCGGATGCATTATAGTACTTCTTATTGCAAGTGTGCCCTGACACTGATATGATTCAGTGCAGTAGTGTGCTCTGACACTGATATGATTCAGTGGTTTACCTTTGAAAGATTGAAAATCATGTTGTTGATCGGCCGGTTGGGTGAACCAAAATGCCAAATTCTAGATGTCGAACGTCACAGAAGTTCGAAACTCAGCAAATCGAACCGCAGATTTGCTGAGTTTTGAACTCCAATGTCAAAAACACAATGTAATGCAGGGGGCAAGCCCCCCCCCTGCACCCCTACACCCCCCTACTTCAATATCCTAACTCCGAGATCGCACTACAGTGGGGAAAGGGTCCATTTCCTGATCAGCACTAAAGTGCAATCCGCGCCCAAAATGCCGAATCAGCAATGAGCGAATGTGACTGTGCATTCGCTCAGTGCACATTCGATGCACTTTTTTCGGCTAAGCGAAAACTGGAAAATGTCCTTTTGCACAAACCACTTTCAAATATGTGCATTACGCACATGTAAAGGTAAACCGATTTAGTGCAATTGTGTGATCTGACACTGATATGATTAAGTGGAGCAGTGTGCTCTGACACTGATTTGATTCAGCACAGTAGTGTGCTCTGAAGCTGATATGATTCAGTGGAGCAGTGTGCTATGACATTGATATGATTCAGTGGAGTAGTGTGTTCTGACACTGATATGATTCAGTGCGGTAGTGTGCTCTGACACTGATACGCTTCAGTGGAGTAGTGTGCTCTGACACTGATATGATTCAGCACAGCAATGTGCTCTAACATTCATATGATTCAGTGGAGTAGTGTGTCAGCTGAGTAGTGTGCTCTGACACTGATATGATTCAGTGGCGATACCTTCCAGATGTGCTATGCATTTACACATTCCTGCACATTCATGGGTGGCACAGTGGTGCAGCAGTTAGCATTGTTGCTTCACAGCAAGAGGTTCTTTGGTTCAATTATTGGCTGGGATGCCGTCTGTGTGGAATCTGCATGTTCTCCCTGCATTCATGTGGGTTTCCTTTGGGGTGCTCCGGTTTCCTCCCATATTCCAAAGACATGCATATGGAGCTTTTCTCTCAGGGCCTCCAATGAAACTGGGCTCTGTCCCAGTCAGAATTTCCCTGTAAACAAATGTTAAAAAAAAAATAAATAAATATATATATATATATATATATATATATATATATATATATATATATATATATATATATATCTGGTGTCCTTCCACATTCCAAAGACATGCATACGGAGCATTTTCCTCAGGGCCTCCATTGAAAGTGGGCTCCTTGTCCCACTTGGACTTTCTCAGTAAACAAATGTAAAAAAAAAAATATATATATATATAATTATAGTGATGCACTTGATAGTAACCTGACATCATAAATTGTAATTTTGAATGTATTCAACCTATAAGAAGGTGTTTAAATGAAATTAAGTGATGCATGTGCCTTTAAATAATTAATTGTTTAATTATATGAGTTTATATTGAATGGGGTATAAAGGAATGGAGCACTAGGATGTAATTATTCTTTGAAGGTGAAAGACTGAGGTACCAAATAAAGTGGTGAAGAAATCTTATGTGATTTTGCCTGTGTGAAGCTTGCTATTTGTGTTTTTTTTTTTGTTTATGAGACTGTGAATGTTTTATTAACATTATAAAAAGATCCATGTAGGAGCAGTTCAAAATGCAGAAGTGAAAGCACTGTAATTTTTTTTTCATTTTCTCTTTTTTATCATACTTGCAGCCAAATTAATAATGGTGGCAAGTTCACTTTTGAAATTTTGCAGTGCTAAATGGATATTTTTGTGATGATAATTCTTATCCCCACCACTAAAACAATTCTGTTCAGCTAATCAAATAGCTAGCTTCTAGGACTATTTTCAGAACAGTTCTACAATATTTAATGCTCCTGCGCCAGACATGCACTTTCAGGCTTGGTAGGTGGTTAGATTTGCAAGTCTTTAATTTACATGCACTCTTGATATTTGCTAACACTGGGTTCAGGAGAGAAATTCCTTTTAGGGAATGAATAGACTTACAACTGGAAATTTTAGGAAATAAATGAAGGCACTAGTTATTATAGATACTGTGACAAGATGAGGTATTGCCAGCTATGTCAGGAGAAGTAGGGCAGTAGATGTGTAACATATACCAGCAAAGCTAGCTTTGATTGAGTAAATAAGTATATATTTGAATATCAAATTGATTTGTACAGCTGCTTGTGTTGAAAATGGATTTGTAAATTTGCTTCTGCTAAAATGTACCAACAGTGGGTCCTAACTATATTGTAACTGAATTAAATATATATATATATATATATATATATATATATATATATATATATATATATATGTTAACAGAGGATACTAGAAGAAAAGAGGTTAAGCTCAGCTCCAGCTAACTTTGGAAAATAGTAAGAAATTAAATTGCTGCACTTAGGTCATAAAGATGGCAGAGATGCAATGTCTTTTAAGAGCATGTTTTTTAGTCTCTGTAGGAGGAGTAGAAGTTTATAATTGTTTTATGAATTCTAGAAGCTGCACCAGATCTGAGCAATGCTGTTGTGTGTGCATTATTGACATGTAGGTGCTAAATCCCTGCAGTTTCTAGCAATGGGGGGTTGCACGGGGCCCAGAGGTCAGATGGCCAGAAGTATGTGATGTCATTCTATACAGAAATAATGATTTAATTATAGGTGAGACAGAAGTCTTAGGGCAAAACCTGACATAGAGGATCCCTCACCTACTTCATCTTGCCTTTCTCTATTAGGTAAGTAGGAACAGTAATTCTCTAGATCAGTCATGAAAATATAGTGGAGATAATTAAGTATTGTTTTTCCTTAACTGTGAGAATCTTTCCAACTGTGTTATTTTAATATTTCCTGTGATTGAAACTCTGGTGTTTACTGTAAATAGATATTTCATATTTTCACTTTCTTTTATTATGTATTATTAAATATATTTAAACTTTTCATTGTGGCTGGTCCTTTAGAGAATATTTTAACATTTGAGAGTACTTATATCTATTGGTGACACTATGGGCACTCCTGAAGCCTGGCTGTTTGGTCAACATTACCATTTGCATTAATATCAATTTCACTCATTGTAATTGGGTACCCTTGCAAGAGCCTTAGGTAGCTGGCTTTGTAGTGTCTGGTGGCAGTGATAACTACCTTATAGTTTGTACAGAAGGGGGCACAGTGGGTAAATCTGTGCAAGCCTTTCCCAGGTGTGTGTGTGTGTGTGTGTGTGTGTGTGTGTGTGTGTGTGTGTGTGTGTGTGTGTGTGTGTGTGTGTGTGTGTGTGTGTGTGTGTGTTAGCTACTTGGAGCAGGGATCTAAGCATTGGTTTCACAGAGAGAGTGCTGGAGAACTTGGCTTGGACACTCAGCTGAGGACTTAACCCTGTAGCTGTGCTAGTGGAGAGCCTTATTGGAGCCCTAGAGGAGACAGATATAGAAAATCCAGACGCTGGACTGACTGTGTTCCCCATGTGCTCTTAAAGAAAATTGTGTTTGATGCAGCGAGGTCTGCATCTGGAAATACTAAGTGTATCCATTTGTATTCCAAGTGAATGTCCCTTTCCAGTGTCTGTGGTGAGGATTCAGGCTCCTTGATTACTACCCCAGAGTGGGGATGTCACAGATACGTTTAAAGATAAACATACTTGTATATTCCTACATATTCATAGGTCAAAGAGTACCAGACATACAAGGTCTAAGGACCTGAATTTTGTCTGTGATTTAAACAGAACATGCTAGAGAGACAGATATGTGTCCCAGAGACTGCCCTTCCTATAGAACAGACTTCCCATCCACGTGAAGCAGAGTTTGTTATTATCCAGTTTAAGCACAACCTAGACCAGTGGATGGGGAATAGGACATTTACTCTGGACCTGGCACTCATAACCCATGTAGACAGAGGGAGCTTATAAATGCCTGGTTCTCAATGTCCTATTTGGATATAACATATCATTATTCTTTCAGAAAATACTTGACTAGGCTTAGAAAGGGCCTCCCTGGGTCAAGTAACAATTCATGAATCTATAAAGGTGTGTGTAGCCATGCCATCTTTCTCCTTATTTTATAACCTTTTCACCATATTTGGTGTTAAAAAGGGTGATTATTTTTTTATTGACTTGGAAAATCATTTTTCAGATTTTATTCCCCATAACATTAATTAATTTGGAATTACTTCAAGAGATTGAAGTTTAGGGGAGGTCACCGTTCAAATGAAAAATTAGACCATCATTTTCCATGGCAGCTTTATTTTCAGGGCAAACAGAGTAAGATGGTTTATATCATAAGCCAGTTTGTTTTTCAGTCTTGTCCTGCAGACATTCTACATTAGGTTAGATGGAAAGGGTAGGATCAAATCAAATGACAAGGTATTTATTTAAATAGATATTTTCAAGGGTAATGTTATAAAAATCAAATTAATTATGAGTAGGATGAAATTATGTTTTGGATCCTAATTATCATTTTAACTGTTTTTTACTGTACCTCCTTCTAAGCTGGGAATTGCTAATTGAAGGGTCAGTGTCTGCTGTTCTAAAAGTGTATTAGTTCTGATTTAAGCACTTGGGCTTCAGGCCAGTTATTCTACATTAAGAAGATTTGTGGTCTGCACTCTTGTGGGAGGAGAGGCTGGATTCTGCCCTTATGAGCTGGGAATTTTTGGTCACAGGCTTATTGTGCCTGCTTATTTGAACTGTTTCTTTCTGAAATTGGTGTGCCTTGTTGCTATAGCTTAGACCAGATTCAGGCCTGCTGAATCTATCTTTGTTAGTATAACTTGAGCACTGATCCAGGCCATCTTTTTTTGGAGAAGGTTCCCCTTCACCCTAGTGGCAGGAGTGTGCAGTTAGAACTTGTCTGACTGAAGACTGCTGGAACAGGGCTCAGTTTTGAGATTTTTTCTGGTTAATTGGGTAGCTTGTTTAAATCAGTTTGTTCATTTTCTATTGTTTTATATATATAAAAAAACATTGCACTTTATTCATCTGCTTTTACTGTATTTGTGTTTCTTCCTACTTTATTACTAGGGGCATTGACTACAACTCTGATCTGAGATATATAGGTTCATAGGTTGGTACTAGGCTATCGGCCCTAGGGCATATACAAGCCTAGCCATAACAATTCCCTGGCAATTTCTTCCCACACTATTTATTTCCCTGGACTCCTGTCTAGCAGGGCGACTGACGTGATATAACAATAAGTATCCATTTCTGTGCATTTAAAGTATATTGTTGATTGTATCTGCTTTATTTTCTGAAAAAAAAATACTTGTTTTCCGCCTTTCTAAGCTAGTATAGTCTAGTTTTCAGTTAGTGCTGAATTCAGGGCTGTGTTACAAATTTCTGTGTTTGCCCATAACTTACTTGGATAGAAGGAAGTTTCTCTGTTCACCTGTAAGAGATGGGAGCTCTGAGCAACCTATCTGTCCCTGGAGGAATGGTTTCAGCCCAGAAATTAGTAGTTTATTGACCATTTTGGGCTAATTCCTATATCTTTCATTTCCCTGCTATAAAAACTGCATTTACCTGGTTTTGCATGCCAGGCAGCGCCGGTTAGCTAGAGTACAACTATTCTCGGCTCCACAAAGTCTCCTCTTTAATTTTTCCCTTGGAGGCACTCAAGCCATTCATTTCTCAGCCTGGCATAGCAAGCACTTATAAACCCTAACACCAGACCCCCCTATACTGTACAAAAGGGCAAGGCTTTCTATTCGACCTTACCAGACAACCAGCAACCAGTAAAACAGTTCACTGTACCTATCCAGGCATGTCCAAAGGGCAGTTTCAGGTGTACTCTCCAGTCCAACCGGTGAATCTGGGCATTTTGAGGCTATGTTACAACTGCCTCATGTACACAAACAACCCTCTCCTCCTACCACCAAACACTAATACATGCGAGAAATGCAATTATACAGCCAAATTGGAGGCTAAGCTCTCTCAACCCAAGACTGGATCAGACAGTCAAGAGAAGAAGAGAAATACTTGCATCACACCACCAGTCTCACATAAACCCATTAAACCAACTCTGGCAAAAAATACACATAAATACACGAAAACATATGTAGAGGCTCTAAATAAAAATCTGCAAAAGCAACAGAGACCTCCAAAGCAGACATCCAAGCAACCTCCACCCCCCAACACAAACCATGAAACACATACTTCGCAAAACCAGTGTGCCATGCAATCACAGCCCTTAAGGCAAAATAACATACCCAACACACTAGTAATAGGTGACTCTATAGTCAGACACACTGACGTCCCACTCACTAGGTTGAATAAGGAGAAGGTTATTGTTAGCTGCTTGTCAGGTGCCAGGATCCACCACATAACACAAGCACTCAGGTCACTCCAGAACAAGTACAAATATGACTCTGTCATTGTCCATGTTGGTGTGAATGACCTGAGCCGTACCTCCCTGGACTACATGAAAAGAGACATGGAGTAGCATCCTGCCCTCACCAAGAATGATACCACGGTATAAAGAAAAAATGATCAATTTCAACAATTGGCTAAGTTTCTGGTGTCATTCAAAGGGGATCCAGTGTCTGTCCACCTGGGATGACATGCTTGACAAGCCACTCTGCTTCACTAGAAATGGCTTGCACCTGTCACCCTTAGGATTTTGAATACTGGCCAAAGCTGTTGCTACCCCCATAGTGCTTTTTTAGGCAAGGCTCAAAAGACAAACCCATCACCATAAATAGCACAAGTAACAAAAAACTGATGGTAATGCTACTCAATGCCATAAGTCTAAACCTCAAAATGCATGCACTCAAGGCACTCCTCAGTATGGAGAAAATCGATATATGTGCAGTAACAGAAACCTGGTTTAAGGCTCCAGAGAGCACATCAGCACTACCAGGCTACAACTCATACCATACATTTCAATCACAGAACCCAAACTGAAATACAAAAGGTGGGGGCATATCCATATTCATCAAGGATACCCACACCTCCAGGTTAGTGGCACAGCACGATGCTTCAGAGATCATCCACGTGCAACTAACAGGCAAAACTGCAATTCAAATTGTAGCTTGCTACAGATCACCCACCATGTCCCAGGACCCCCATTCTGCATTTCTGGAAACACTGGGAAACATAAAGGTCCTACCAAACACCCTAATATTGGGTGATTTCAATTACCCAAACATTAACTGGGAGAACTACAAAAGTACTAACTCCCTTGCCCAACATTTCCTAGAATTTATAAACTCAAATGCCCTGGATCAACTGGTCAACACTTCCACCAGAGGTGACAACATATTGGACCTGGCCATCACCAACATGGGTGACCGGTGTTCCACACCGGAAGTCAACCCCTCACTGGTTAGATCTGACCATAAACAAATCACTCTGGATATCCACATTCCACCCCACTCCCGGACAAGGAAACCACCATGAAAAACTTTTCGAAAGCAAACTTCATGTTACTTAAGACTGAGGTGGAAAGTTTCAAAGCCCCCATGCTAAAGGATAATGCTGTCCAAGCTGCAAAATCCTTTACTAATGCATTCTACGGGCACCTACAAGAATGCAGGGATCGTGCTATCCCAAGCAAAACCAAGACTCATTCCTCCAAGAAAAGAAAACCAGTCTGGTGGAACCCTGCCACAAACAAGCTATACAATAGAAGGAGGAAACTAGTACAGAAAAGAGTAAAATCCCAAGAAGGGAAGACATCCCAAATCAGTATCAGCAAGAAACTATGATCCCTCACAAAATCATCCAAGGCGAGCTTCGAAAGAAAAATTGATAAGGACTCCAAAGATAACCACAAGGCATTCTTTAGCTATGTCAAGAATCTAAGTGGCAATGCTCGGATCTGCTCAGAGTTAGTGCAGAATGGCACAAAATACACTGAACCGACAGATATTGCTAACCTTCAGTTCAGTGCAAACTTCACCCCCCTCTCACCCCCAAAAAGGCCCATAACCATACCAGAAGAATGTAGAGCCCCAGAAATCACAGACACTCAGGTTAAAACAGCCCTCTCCAAAGCCAAAAACACAGCATCAATGAGACTGGATGGTGTCCCAGGCTGTGTCCTACATGAGCTCAAAGACAAACTAACCCCTCACCTAAACACACTGTTCAAACTCAGCCTCTCCACAGGCTACATATTCATAGTGTGGTGCACAGTAATGGTTATTCCACTCCACAAAGGTGGAGCCACAACAGACCCTGGAAACTATTGCCCTATAAGCCTGACTAGCTTGGTCTACAAGGCTATGGAGCACATCATCATGGAACTCATTAACAGAGACATTGGGAACCTCCAAACACTGTACCCTACCCAGTTCAGCTTTGTTAAGGGCAGATCATGCCTCCTAAACTTGGTGGACTTCTTTGAGACAGTTACCAAGGCTATAGATGAGGGAAAGGTGGTACACACAGCCTACCTACACCTCGCAAAGGCCTTCAACACCATTCCCCATTCTGGTATTATAGACAAGCTCACCAGCCTGAACATAAACACCTACGTCACAAGATGGGTTGCCAACTGGCTCATGGAAAGAACCCACATGGTGAGAGTTGCGGGAGCTAGGTCTGACTCAAAACCCGTTACAAGTGGCATTCCCCAGGGCTCAGTCCTTCGACCCCTCCTGTTCGGCATATACTTCTCAGAGGTACAGGCAAGCACAGGAGGACTATAGCTGACCATGTTTGCAGACGACTGCAAACTAGGGGCTATAACTGACTCTCCGGCTGACACAGACATCCTCCAAAAGGGTCTCACTGAGATGGATACCTGGTGTCAAAATCATGGCCTCAAGCTAAATGCCAAAAAGTGCATAGTCATCCCCTTTGGAAAAAACAAAGTACCCACAAATGACCACATAGGTGGTAGTCCCCTAAATACGGAAGATGTAATGAGGGATCTGGGGACCCAAGTAGATAGTAATCTCTCTTTTGATAATCGCATTGCCAAAGTGGTTAGAAAATCCTTCTATGTGGCCCACCTAATCACAAAAGGGTTTGCATCCAGATCAAAAGATGTCATTGTGCCCCTCTACTCATCACTCATCAGACCCATCACAGAGTACAATGCCTGATTTGGGATGTACCTTACAAGACACCTGCAACAGCTGGAAAGACCACAGAAGTACCTCACCAAGAGGATCACTTGGCTCAAACAGATGCCCTATGCAGCTCGGCTGAAGAAACTCCAGCTGTACTCGGTTGCATACTGCCTACTCAGAGGTGATCTCTGCCTGACATATCAAGGCCATGTGCAACCTAGAATTGATGGACATGCTCCACCTAAAGAAAACCATATCCCCTCGAGCCACACGCTCTAGGGATCTAAACTTCATCACAACAATAAATAGAACATGTTGGAGAGATAAATTCCTGTCCCAGAGACTTCTCATGCTTTGGAACAAGATTCCAATCTACATTAGGCAGAGGTCCTTGCTAACACTCTTCAAGAGAAACCTTGATGAGTGGATGGGAAACAGAAAGTTTACCCCGAGGATCACTTCATTGTGTCTGCTGGACAGAGACACAGGGAACTAATCTAAGGGGGCAGCGAAAGCCAACACATTCTGGCTAGGCTTATAAATGCCTTCGGGCATATAGCCTAGTACCTACCTATGAACCTATGAACCTGATAAAGATAACTGTTTTCAAAATCTGTTCAAAATATGTTTTACCCCTGTCCTTTGAAACTGAAAAACATTTTACCCATTTCAAAACTGTAAGCTGTCACATTATGGAAGCAGGGTACCTGAAGTCTTCACCTTAAGTTGCACATCATCATCATCGTCATTTTGTAAACTGTTTGTTCTGGTGAAAATTATCATGGTAGCAATCAGCACAAGGTAGACTGGATTTCCCTCTCCCCTGCAATACTCACCAGATCATTTTGAGGAACATCTAGGCCTTTTCAGGTAAGATGAAAGATAAAATCTCTTCAATATGCCTTGAATCTGCCCTGGGACCTCCTTCAAATGGACCGCACCTGTTACATTTCCCATTGATGGCAGCAAGGTGTCATCATCTCAAGAGTGACAGACTGCCTTACATGGCTGCTCTGAACATATGGGAGGAGCAGTGGGTGTACTCAAAAATCCTCCCAGAGTGCTAAGTTACTCCCTTTATTATGGAAAATGATCCCAGCTGCATTGAGAAAGAACCTAATTTTTGGCAGCTTGTATCTGCAATCTCATCCTTTCAGTCAAAGGGAGTTCATAAGCATGGCTAAGAATGATGTCACAGATAAATATGACTTTACCTTGTAACTCATCTCTCGATTTACCACCATAGCCTGGTAAAATGTTGGCAGCATTGCTGTCAGTACAGCAATAATCTGTTAATCAATTTCCCAGTCCTCTCTATTATCACTGTTGAAAAAGACCCCCAAAAATGTAAACTCCTTCACCTAATGTATCTGCTCTCCCATACCTCTCAGCCTCTTTGCTCAAGAATTCTGGACAAAGCCAAAACCAATTTGGGGACAATGGTTTGAAATCATGGAAAATTATTTTATGTTACTCTAATTTACTTAGGAAGTTATTAGTACAGCAGGTTTTGGATTAATGTGTATTTTTTGAACAAAAAGAAAATGGGAAACTCTAACTCTTTCATTACTTGACTGACTTTATTTGCAATGATTTACCAGAAAATCCAAAATATTATGAGGGACAGGGAAAAAAATGAGACAAAATCAGGGACATTCTGCAAAATGAAGGACATTTGAGAGGTGTGGCTCCCTCCTACTTGGTGAGCAGTCCTCTGTTTATTTGGAGTGTACTATAACTTTTGATTTGGGTGAAATGATTTTCACCCCAGCCACTTTGCACTTAGCAGTGAATTGCTTCATTAAATTCTGTAGACTACAGTCACTTGAGGTAAAGGGGACAATGTCATTTTCAGTTAACAAAGATACAATCTTCACATCCCCAAACTGCAGACACTTCAGATATTGGGTACTCTTTAAAATTCTGTCCATGATTATCTGAGCCCAGTGATATCTGCCCAGTTTAAGGAGAGACTTGGTTGCAAAAGTCAATCGTTTTTAAACGACTAACTGAACTAAGGCAGTAAAATGTTAATAAAATGCTGTACCTTGTATTCCATACTCTGTGAACATGAGTATTGTATTTTGAATTGCAATGAGGAAAAAACACTGATGGCAAGTATTAAGATCAAATGGCAGTTTTATTATTGCATCTGAAACTTAATATCATAAAAGATTTGTTTGATTTAAGCTACATTTTGAAGTTTCAAAACTTTCCATTTTAAACTATTTTCTGAATGTAGGAAATTCATAATAAATCTTGCAATGTTATTGCACTAACATTATATGATCCCCTTTTAATGTCATGGAAGTTTGTTATTTTGACTGGCCTCATTCAGTGTAGCCATTTCTTCTACATTAGCTTCTAAATGAAACATATCAAGTTTAACATAACAGACAAGGTATGTTTTCACACTATTAGTATAAAACTGTATTTTACATTTTAGGCAATGAACAATAAATAACACCTACAACTTTTAAGCTGAGTCACATAACACATAATCAGTTTAACACTGCCAGATGTTTTTCTCTGTGTTCTAACCCAAATAAACAGTTGAATCACAGTGAGCCATCTAATCTAGTGAACAAAATCAGGAGATATGTACTTCTAGTTTCTACCTGGCTGCTTTGTAAAAGTTAAATTGCAGCAGGAAAACCTTTGCCATCTTACTCATTTGCTGATGTCTTTAATTATACATTATACAACTAAAAAAATGACACAGGCTTGAGAAAGGTTTTCTGCATCTTTTGTTATTGCTTGCAGTTCCAAAATAATACCTCGCAGCTAGGTGCTTGTGTGCAGTATACCATATATGTTCATAGCACCATCAGCATATTTTGTATGTCTTCCCATCGTAATTATAACGTAGGAGGATATTTAACAATATGCACTTATTTAAACATAAGGCACAGCTAATTAAATATGCAGTTTATCTGTACATGAAAGTCATAATTGGCAAATATCTAGTTTTACACCTAAGTAATGAGACTGCTATAATAACTACAAATCAATGATTTTACACATTTGTGTGCGTATTTGTGTGTTGCATTTAAATTATAATGATGATGTATTTTTTGGAAAGGTGACAAAGCAATTTGATAAATTAAAAAAAATGCCAGTTGTTCCCCAAACTGTCTTAACTTTTCATTTAACATTCAGATTGATTCTACCAATTTTCTTTTTTTAACATCATTAGCTCATCTTATTTTAATACATGACAGAAGGTAAAATAATAATAATGATGATAATAATAATAGTAATAACAAATAGAAAAGAAAGCAAGCCATAAAAGCATTTTCCATTATGTTCCTGCAAAGTATATATATATATATATATATATATATATATATATATATATATATATATATATATATATATATATATATATATATATATGGGTCCCCTTCAGTAGATCGAACTTTTAAAAGTTCAAACCTCATATGGCCAAGACCATATGATTGAACTTGTAAAAGTTTGAATGAACTGAATGGAGATCCCCATACAGTGCGGAATGGGAAGATTTCCCTTTTACGCAATGTAGTGTGATTTTGGAGTTGGTATATTTAAGTATCGGGGGTGTGGGGGGGGTCCAGCCCCCCCATGTGGTGGAGTGCAGTTTAGGGTTTTTTTGTTGTACTTCAGTGTTCAAACTTTTAAATGTTCGATATTATGGTCTCGGCCATATGAGGTTCGATCATTTAAAAGTTCGATCTATTGAAATAGGTCCATATATATATATATATATATATATATATATATATATATATATATATATATATATATATATATATATATATACATATATATATATATATATATATATATATATATATATATATATATATATATATATATATATATATATATATATATACACGTATGCTTTTTTTAAACAAATTTCATAACTTGCTCAGTTCCTGCATTCCGTTAATTTTCCACAAATTGTATTTATTTCCATATAATTTACTCTTTCCCTTTTCTAAAGATCTGACCTCAGTTCTTTTATCTCAGGTACAGCATTCAGTACTTCAATTGCGTTTAGTTTAGATTTTGATTTCTATTTTCTAGTAATTGCGCTTTTGGTAGTCAGTAACATTAAAGTTAGTAAAGCCTTACTATGTCTTGGTAATTCAGCTCTTAAATACAGCTGAAAAGAATAATTTTCTTGGTTACAATGTTCTCTCCATTTCTGTTAAAGTACACTCTAGGGAATCTTTTAATCCTGCCAGCTCATTACAGTTCCAAAAAACATGTTTCAATTATTTCTCTTTTCCCATCACACCTCCAGCATTTTATAACTATCTAAGGTAAAAAAAAATATCTGATATCTGAAGTCTACTTGCGGTATAAAAATACCTATGTCAACATTTCCATTCAAAACAAGAAACTTTCTGCACGAACTATGCAGATATATTTCCATTGTTACTTGGCAAATTGCCTTTCTGTTTTCCTTCCCAATAATTTATAGCCTTCTGTGATTGAGTCTTGTACTTTTCATAACATATTGCATAAGCCCTACTAATTATCCCCTTTATAACATTAGCTTCTATTATACACTCAGCTAAAAATCTCTACTAGAGCTGTTTTTTATGTAACCCTCCCCATCCCTTTCTCTTTGCCTATACTCTAGTTCTTCAACTCGCCCCCCCTGTTTTATCATTATCCTGCTCCACTTTGATTTATAACCTTTTGCTTATGTATACATGAGCCTTAAGTGTATAGCTTTAAGGTATCCCTTTAAATCTGGTAATCCTAAACCACCTTGTTCTAGGGGAAGAATCAACCCATTTCACTTAACTCTTGAACATTTCCCCTCCCACATGAATTACTTTAACTCTTTATTAGTTATCATTTACAACTTCTCTTCTGGTTGATACAGATCTGATACAAATATGCCTGATCTGCATATAAAACTAAAGGGTCTAAAACATTTTCACTGCATGCATCTTACCATCCATACCAATAATCAAAAGTTTCCAGTGTCTCAATTTTGCACTATGTTTTGTTTAGTCTCTTCTCTATCCTTAACTGCCATAACAGAATCCTTTTTAATCCATACACCTAAATACTTCATCTTATCATACCCCCATAAATATGCGGGTCTACTACAGTAAACCGACAGTACACAACACCGACACCACAAGAACGAAACCGCAAAAACACGAAAGTTCACATGCCCGACAAACCACAATCCCGACAGTTAACAGAACAAAAAGTTTGCTGTTCCACACAACACAAGCACACCAACAACCTAAAAACCTACACTACACCTTACATACAACTATCTATGCACTAACCTTAACCCAAACCCTAACCCTAAGGTACATCACTATCACACACTTACCTTACCCGCACCCTAACCCTAACTCAATCTGCCCCTAACCCTCAAGTCCCTCACTATCGCACACTTACCTTACTCGCACCCTAACCCTAACTCACTTAATCTGCCCCAACCCTCAAGTCCCTCACTATCACACACTTACCTTACCCGCACCCTACCCCTAAGTCCCTCACTATCGCACACTTACCTTACATGCACCCTAACCCTAAATCCCTCACTATCGCATATACACCTTACACGCACCCTAACCCTAAATCCCTCACTATCGCACACTTACCAAGTCATGCTCACACGTTTCCCATGTCGATGTTTTCACTGTCAGGATTCTGAGTTGTCGGTTATCTGCTCCGTTGGCCTTCTGCTGTCGGTGATGTAATTGTCAATCTTCCGAGCTTTCGGTCTAACGTAGGGAACCCAAATATGCATATTACTGAACCAATTCATGTGTGTATACATAATTTACCTCTATACCCTTTGTTTTATCTGCATTCATTTCTATTTTATTTTTCATCTGAATGCATTTTTCTTTAAAGTAGTCCCCCCACTCTTTCTTCTATAACCACCATGTGATTTTCCTTAATATCACTAATAATATCCATTTTTTCCATTGAACATAATTTAATTAAAGGTTACATTCCAAATCCCCCATAATGCATAAAATAACTTTTTGTACATTCTTATCTTATATTTTTTGCTTCTCTTCTTACAATACCCATATTCAATCATATCTATGTTTATGCCACTACTATTTTTTTAATTCTGAAAACATTTTTTCTTCAAATAAATGTTCCTATTATTCCTGTACTCTTGTTTTGCATTTTAGGAAAACGTGTTTGTAGTTTATTCTTCACCATAGTACAAACATATTCTCTCACTTTTCTTTTTATAAGGCATAATTGCTTTCATTGGCAATTTCTTTATTCCCAATCTCCATAGAGAAGCCTGTCATTCTACTTTATTACTACACCACTTGTTTCTTTCTTCTATAGCCATAATCTTTTCTTCTGGTAAATATTTCCATGGGTCACCACAATAACATTATACAATTCTATTCTTATACCATATTGTTCAATTTTCTTCTATCTGATCAGTCTTTATCTTCCACATTTTATTTTTTCGTGATATTTTTTATTTCTTCATTGATGCATTGTTTTCCTGTCTTATTTTTTCTTATTATTATCTCCTAAAATTGTTCATATTAATACTTAGCCTTATTACTAATTTCTCATTTTCATTCATCCATCTCAACACTATATGTAAATTTAATGAAGCTCCAATACTACTGAATTTAATAATACTAATCCACCTTCATCCTTGTCTATATACAATACTCCTCTCTTGATTGGATTTACTCTAAATCCCCATTTAAAATGAATATGACTTCTAATACCTGATTTCATGTATTCTGGGAATTTCATACACACTTGATAAATATGCTGTTTTTCACATTAATATTGAATTTATCAAATTATTTTTTCTATAGGATAATCTATATGTTTTCCACAGACCACAGATTTTATTCAGTTTTTGTAACACATTTTCCCATTGCATTTCAAATATTGTTTTATTTCCAAAAGTTATTCCCCATAATGAGAGTTATTTTATTGTGAACTGTATCCCTCATATTTTTATCTTATCCCCAAACTTTTACTTTTACCATTATTTAATGTCATACCTATTTCCTTTAAACAATCTACAATACAAAACATTGCTTCTTTCATCCATAAATTATGTTTAATTATAATAATAGCATCTGCATATGTCATTATAACTGGAATATGTACGCCTGTTTGTGTTACATATTTTACATTTTTCTTTTTACAATTTACTTTACTAGCTACCATATTCATAATCAAAGCAAATAATATACCACTTATAGGACAGCCTTATATTATTCCATTACTCATCCCTTTTTCCTTACTTAACCCACCATTAATCGAAATTCTTATCTTATTGTTACTGTATCCTGTCATACAAACTTTAACTTTACCACTAAAATTATATGCCTGTATTAATTCCCATAATGTCTCACGCTCTATTGAATCAAATACTTTATTAATATTACCTACCATATGTACGGCATCATTTCTTCAATTTACAATATAGTCTACGAGTTCTCTTACTATCTAATAATTCTTGGCATACCTTCTCTTTCATAGCATATAATTTTTCTTCCATTATATTATTCATCTTATTTTCCAGACTTTTTTTAATTATCTTCATAAAAATGTTATAATCTATATTATTTAACACCATTAATATTGAGTTCTTTATATCTTCTTTGTCATCTCTTTTCCAAATAAATTTTAATATCCCTCTACACAGCTCTTTCTAACAAAAACCTTCAATCAAGCATGCATTTAAAACATATAATAAACACTCTTTCTGCCATTCCATTAAATATTTATACATTTCAGACTCTATTCCATCTGGATCTGATAATGAATCTATATTAAGTTGTCTAAGAAGTTTATCTAATTTATACATAGTTATCTCTTACTCTATTTCCTTATTTACTTGATCTGAAAAACTTTCAACTTTCCATATTTGATTATAATCTTTCATAGGTTCATAGGTTCATAGGTAGATACTAGGCTATCTGCCCTAGGGCATTTATAAGCCTAGCCAGAGTGTATTTGGCTTCTGCCTCCCTATTAGATTAACCTACTGTGCCTCTATAAAGTAGGTCACAGAAGGTACCCTTTTAAGATTAGTTTACTGTGCCTCTGTCTAGCAGGGACATAGGAGAGATCCCAGGGGTGAATTTGCAATTTCCCATCTTTCTTTTTTCTTTAACGATTTCTTCCATATAATGATTTATGGTTTCCATTATCTGTTTTTGATTTCTTGCTATCTCACCTTCCTTATTTATTATCGCTGTCATTACATACTGCCTTCTTTCACAATCTTACCCAAGTATGCTGACATGTCTTCCTTCTTTCCTTGTAATAAATATATTTGTTTAGATAAATTCTTGATCATTTCATAATTTCTTCTGTATAACTATAATACTCACTCTCATTTCTTTCTAGCCTTTCAAAAGCATTTCTATATATTTCTACATATCTTTCTTTTTCTATTATGCTTACCCGTTACTATTTTAAAGCACTTTACTTATATTTATTTTTAAATGTAATCCACCATTCTGACCAATTGACATAAAATGTTTTCATTGTAACATGATCTCTCCATAACTGTATCATTTCTTCTTTTCCCTTTTAATTCCATTCTTTCTTGTTTACTCATTTCATTCATTTTCCTATCTTTGTATGTTTTTTACTTTCATTTATCTCCATCCATATTGCTAAATGATCTGTAAATCCTTCTACAACTGCTTCCCCTTCTGCTATCCTTATTCCTTCAGATATTATAAAGTAATCTATTTCTGATTTAAGAACATCTCTTATATATGTCCAGACTTTTCTGTTCCAAATAACCAATTTTACACATTTCATTACTTCAATCATTTTTCTTATATCCTTGCCTTTGTTTTTTTTTTATACCTCTTAAATCACAGTTAAAATCTCCTGTTATTATAATACTCATGTTTTACTACTACATAATCCAATAATTATTGAACTAAATTATCTCTTTCTTTGCATGCAGCATATGTATATAATGCTATAATTCTATATATTTGTACTTGCCATCTGACATCAATACTAATGTTACATCTAATATCTTTACCGTTCTACATAATACTGCTAGCATGAACAATGTTAATTTCCCAAATTCTATATTATATTTCCATCCCATAGTTTTTCTGAGACTCAGACAAATAAAGAAAAACAATATCTAAACTAAACTTCACTATATTCCTGACTAAATCTAAGAGAATTTTACTGTGCCTTAGTAATTTACTTACTTGGGCAAGGCAAGATGAAATATGTGAGCAGTCTTTCTAGTCAGGCCCCAAACAGAATACTATATATTCTGAGATTACTCCCTGTAGAAAATAATATCCAAGATGACTTGCAGAATGATCTCATCTGGTCGGCTGACTCTAGGTTCCCATAATATTTCCTTTTGGAGTTTGAGACAGGACTTTAGCAGACAGCTACAATACACATTTAGAGTTTTTATGGCAATGCCTGGAGCCTTACTAAAGTTAACAGATAATGACTGCTCCCAGACCTACCAGCTCTGGGCCTACTCAGCACTGTGGGGTGAAGTTTAATGATTTAACAGCTCATTTACATTTCCCTTATTCTTCTTAAAATAAGTAAGCTGGTTAACCATTGCTGTGCCAGTGTCCTCTATTGAAACATATAGATTTAATTCAGTTGCCCTAATACATGCACATTTCGTTTCATTTCAGCAGGATGCACTGTTGATACATTTTAGCACAATTAACACAAGCAGAGTTCACAAATACATTTTCATCACAAGCATCTGTGCAGATCAGGTTGATATACTAATGGCATACAATTATTTATAAAATTCCAGATAGCTGAGGTGGCACAAGTCTTGCATCTACTGCCCTATTTCTCCCTGGCATGGCTGGTAGTACCTCCTTTGAAGACTCAAGCTAGTTTTTCAAGTGACCCTTGAGAAACATACCTTGAGAGAAATAAGGCTCCACTGTCTGTACAGTAACCCTTTGTTCCAGAATACAGAATCCCCTTTTCCTTGAGAATCAGGTGCCTCCCTAGCTACCTCCCTCAAGCCTTGTAATGTAGGGTCCGAGAGCTGAGCCTGTCTGAGCTCTCTCTTTGTAACCTTTCCTAGCTCCCATTCCAAAGGAAGTCTGGTCTCTTCTGACAGTGGTGCCTCACTGTCAGCCTGGATACTACTACTCACCTCTGCCCTTGCAGTCACTCTGTCCAAAGGAACATCAGTACCCACCAGCAGCTATAGCTCACCTTCAGTCTCACTGCTACAGGGTAGCTCCCTCACTGAAGTAGTCACATCACCAATCCTGGCTTCAGGTGTGTGGTCTATCTGGGTCCACCGCAGGCTACCAGGCCCGCATGAATGTCTCCATGCCTGACTGGATGTCACTGCATGCACACAAGGTATTGCATTATAAAAATAATTTCCTGTCAAGACATCTGCAGGGATATCCTCAAACACACCTACTTGCTTGCTTCCATTTCCACCCTCCCAGACAAGGTGAACCTTGGACAAAGGCATTTGGAATGGGATCCCTCCTAAAGCTCTGGCTGAAGTGGACTGCCAAAGCAAGTACTACTCCTCTTTAACTGATGCAGGCTTCACAATGATTAAATTAGCGGCTGTGTCTCCCTTGGCAATGGCCTGTTTTCCATATATCAAGATCGGATATAAACTCTGCTGGTAGTTTAGTATCCATGTTGTCTCCAGAAAACGTACCACTGGTATTATGTTATTCTCATTTGCTGGCTCCCTCATCTTTTTTTCCCACTTTGCCTCCATGGACATCTATATGCTACATGGCCCCACTGTTCACATTTAAAGCATTTCACCCTTGATCTGGACTGTGTACCTGAACTCCGTTGGGGTGTTTTAGGCTGCCCACCATGAGTTTCCTTATATCCATGTGCAGCACTGGGCATCCCTTTCCTGTGCAGTGATCCCCTGTTTGCTAGATATAGATCTCCCTTTTTCCCCAACTCATCTGCGGAGTTGCATTCCTTGTCTGCCAACCAGATTCTCATATCCTCAGGCAAAGTGCTAAGGCTTGTTCCCTCATCAAAAGGTCTGCCAGCTTTTCACAAGTGAGGGCCTGACACCCACTCACCCACCTATGAAAATAAGTGCTTAGTTCAGCAATATAATCACATACACTTTCATCTGCCTTGCGTCTATGCTTACAAAACTTTTTTTCTGTAAGCTTCAGGTGTTAACTTAAAACATTGTAATACACAGTGCTTAACTTGATCATAATCTAAACAATCAGTATCAGACAATTTAGAAACAACAGTTACAGCTTTACCATGGAGTAAGGGGGTGAGGAACTGTACCCAGAGCCCACAGTCAACATTATACTTTGTGCAGACTCTTTCAGATAGATGAATGAAACTATCAAAATTATCACCTTCTTGGTACTGAGGGAGACATTTACTGACCTTTATTGCTTCTGAGGTACAGTTACTCCCTTTTCCATTACCTCCATGACCTGGAAAAGAGTCAGCATTTCCTTTTCATGTTGCCTCTGCCTCTTATTTTCTTCAGCTTCTAAACACTGCAGTCTCTCTGCTGATTCTACTTTGACCTCCAAATGCCACAGTCTCTCTGCTGATTCTAGTTCCAAATGTTTGGCCTCCAGTTCAAGTCTCTTTAACTCCAGATGGATTTTTAAGTTCTCTGAGGAAAAGTTGAACTGTCCTCTTTCTGAGAGCTGTACATCCCCAGCATCCTCAGTGACAATGTGGTTGTCTTCCTGGTTGCTGGTCTGTGATGCAACTGTGATTAAGGCTGCAATAATTTCCCCTTTAGCCACATTGGCATGCTAGACTCCTTTGGCTTGGCACATCTCAGCTAAGTGGTTCCCTGTCAGCTTGCCATAAACCTCTTCTGACATCCTTGCCTGCTCTCTCTGACTATCTTAGCTAACAAAAAGTAAATAAATAAAACTATTGTGAAATGAAACTCTGGAAGTCTACCATGTGGCTGCTTGAGAGTACAAACACATTCTTTAGTGACTACTGCTTACAGGCTTCAGGAATTCAATATCAACACCACTGCTTAACAGAATGTGAGCATGTGATGATCCCTCCACTGCCATCCAATTAATATGTGACCCCCACCACTGCTACCAATATGTGATGGGCATTAATATGTGCCATTCCCCATGCTGGGCCAGTAATCAAGGAGCCTGAATCCCTACCACTAACACTGGAGAGCGACATGCACTTGTAATACAAATGGATACACTCAGTATTTCCAGATGCAGACCTCTCTGCATCAAGTACAATTTCCCTTAAGAGCACGCAGAGAACACATTCAGCCTGGGATCTGGATGTCTGTATATCTGTTTCCCTCCACATCCCCAATAAGACTCCCCACTGGAACAGCTGTAGGGTTAGGTCTTCAGGTGAGTGTTCAAGCCAAGTCCTCCTGCACCCTCAATGTAAACCCGGTGCTTCGTGTCTCTGCCCAAAGTAGCTGACACACACAAGGTTTAACAGATTTGATTTACACACACACACACACACACACACACACACACACACACACACACACACACACACACACACACACACACACACACACACACACACACAGACACCTGGGAAAGGCTGGCACAGGTCTACTAGCTATGGCCCCTTATACCCAGACTATAAGGTAGATTCACTGCCACTACACACTTCATAATCAGCTACTCTAAGGCCCTTAACAAAGGGTGTCAAATTATACTGTGTAATATTAATACTAATGCAAATGGTAGTAGTTCACCAAGATGGCTAAGCCTTCTGGAGTGGCCCACACCGTGTCACCAAATAAATATATGTACTCTCAAAGGTTAATGCTTTCAAAAAAGGACCAGTCATAATGAAAAGTTTAAATATATTTAATAATAAATAATAAAAGTACACGAAAATACTGAATATATATTCACAGTAAACCACATAGTTCAATTCACAGGAAATATTGAAAAGAACATTGAATGACACACTCAGACAAATAAAGAAAAACAATATCTAAACTAAACTTTACTATATTCCTGACTGAATCTAAGAGAATTTTACTGTTCCCTAGTAACTTGTTTATTTGGGCAAGGCAAGATGAAATACATGAGCAGTCTTTCTAGTCAGGCACCAAACAGAATACTCTATATTCTGAGATTACTCGCTGTAAAAAATAATATCCACGATGACTTGCAGAATGACTTCATCTGGTCACCTGGCTCTAGGTTCCCACAATATCTCCTTTGAAGTTTGAGACAGAACTTTAGCAGACAGCTACAATACACATTTTGAGCTTTTATGACAATGGCTGGTGCCAAAACATTTACAACAGCTAACAGATAATGGCTGCTCCCAGACCTACCAGCTCTGGGCCTACTCAGCACTGTGGGGTGAAGTTTAATGATTTAACAGCTCATTTACATTTCTTTTATCCTTCTTAAAATAAGTCAGCTGGTTAACCATTGCTGTGCCAGTGTCCTCTATTGAAACATACACTTAATTCAGCTACCATAATACATGCATGTTTCTCTTCATTTCAGCAGGGTGCACTGTTGATGCATTTTACCACAATTAACACAAGCAGAGCTCACAAATACATTTTCAGCACAAACATCTGTACAGATCAGGTTGATATACTAATGACATACAATTATTTATAAAATTCCAGCTAGCTGTGCTGGCACAAGTCTTGCATCTACTGTCATACTTCTCCCTGGCATGCCTGCTAGTACCTCCTGTTGTCATAGCATCTTTCCTACGGTTGGTGACAACACATTCTTTTTTTTACCTAAGTCTTTGTGCTAAGATGTTTTGTGATATGGAGTTTTTATCAAAAGATATTTGCTTAACAGCAGCCTTTCTAAACCAATGCATATTATGCAAATATGCTCTTAGCTTCCCTTTAGCACTACATAGTTTTTTCCTCTTCTTGTTCTATGAGATTCCCCTTATTCTGCAAGACTTTAACATTTCTCAACCCAATTCTTACTATGTTTTCCCATATCTCATTCTTATTTATTTCTACCATGTTTTAAACTATGTTTTTTATACCAGTCACTAATGAACTCTTCTGAATATTTTTTTAATCTTCCCTAGTAATTCTTAAATTATTTCCACTGTTCATTCTGTAAATTCCTCTCTTTCTAACAGGTAAGTAGGAAAGCACCATTGTCTCATGTTTACTTAACTTGCATCTTTATTTTAGTTTTATTGGTGTATGGTCTGCAATAGCTAATGGATATGTGTAAGAGCTTCTATGAAATGTATTTTCTATCCAGTCTAGATTAGTTATTGTACATTGGGAAACAATATGCCCAGATTCTACCAGTTTTCTTGATGCTGAGGTTAGTAAAGGTGAACCTAGTCAGGTAAGTACTGTCATCTTTGTGAGCATACTTGAATCAGTTTGTATTTAGATTACAGTATTGTGCACCTCAAATATTTGAAAGATAATATGCGTAAATAACTGGGGGTTCAGCTTGCAAGCCTTTCCTATGATGAGAATGTCCTTATAGGATGATTTAAGGGCTTTCTTTTTTTTAAGTTTTTATTGGATTTTCAATTTGTAAAATAGTCACAACAGTTTTCACAGTCAGAGATTTGTGAACATAATACATTAAAAAAATTCAGCTAAACCTGACAGATGATTTAAGGTCTTGCAAATCATTTTGTGAAAAAGGGTTATAGGCTCATATTAGTGCTACTACATTTAATGAATCCATAGACTTTTTCTTTTTCTTCCTTTTTTGAGAGAAAGGTCTACAGTGAATAACAGTTATATTTGTATGAGATTAACTTTTACTCTTTGCAATTTTTTAACAACAACTGGAGATGTTTATCTTGAACAACTAGGGGTTCCATTGCATAGCTAATTAGCCAGTCTTTATTAAGAGAAATATGACCAACTGAAATATTGTTTTTTAAAAAAATGGTAGCAAGTATGCATAATGATTACAAATGCAAGAAATGGCAACTTTCTTCTGTATGAACTGTACTTATATTATTAAAAGGGACATTTCTTTGTGTCACTAATAACTATTGCTGTTCTGCAAAAGGTTATTTCAGTCATTTCTCTAGAGACATAATTTATGCTGCTGTTTCTGATTCTTGTTGAGGTTTTTACATTGGAAAGACTATTAAAATTTTAAGGCCTAGCATCCACAAGCACATATATTCTATTAAAAAATGTGCTTATAGTACTTAATTTACATGTAGTGCAATGAGGTTATTTTAACCTCCTGTATCACTAATCATTTTTCAAAGGATTTTTCCCCCAAAAAACTGGCTACTTTGGCTGTTTCTGCTCTGTATATTTAAATATGTGTGTTTTAAAAATGTTTTAACATTTTCTCAAGATTTTCAGGAAATTATGCAAGTATAATAATCCTTATAACACCCTCACATTATGCTTGTTTCCACAAAGAAAAATGATCAGCTAACTCTTGAATTTTAATGAAACAAATAATTGTTTTAATATCAACAAATTCAACATTAAGGGTATAATACCTAATTGCCTGGTTTATATTTCATGTTCAAATCAAGCATATACAAACAGTAGATTTATCATGTTCACATAAAATATATGTTCATCTTAATACTATAGACACAACAACATTGCATATTAACATTTTGAGTAGTTTTATATTTTTACAGAGAGTAAGACTGAAGGCTACATTTTCCTTTTCAAATGCTGCAGTTTGTCAAACTGAAAAGGCTGTTATGGCTTGATGTTGAACCTGATTTTAAATTATGCTTATACTGCTTCAAGATGTTCTTATGAAACTTTCAGGTCAAAATCTGTAGTTGGTCTGCTATATACAGACTAGTGCTTGAGCTAATAGCAAGTAGGGAAAGCAAATATTAGAATGGCAAATATGTCCATGCCCTTACCTCAAGAAACAGTAAAAAAATGTCTGCTTTTCTTTAACATTTAAAATGACAGAAATTACACTTTTTTAATTTCATAAGTACACAATAATGATATGATTAAGATATATTTTAAGATTGTCAACCTGGAAAATGTAAAATGTATGTGATTGTTGTAAAAAGAATGTAACAAAGAGAACATCTCAATGGCTATATAATACTGCGAGTGGCATCTAGCAGTAAAACTATCCCTGAAGCAGTTTAAAATATTATAGCAAACATGTCAGAATATGCCAGGATTCTCAGCAATAGAATGCAAATAGCTGGTGACTTCAGGTGTAATGTACTTTACTGCATATGTATCTAAACTCGATGGCAGCAGGCATAATTTCAGTGACAAAAGCTTCATTATTCAGAAGAAATATATATATATATATATATATATATATATATATATATATATTATTATATTTATTTGATGTAATGAGTATTTAAGAAAGCAGTATTGTAGGCCAGTTTATTCTGCATTTATATAGTGATCAGAAGTCATATATAGCAACCCCAGTGGTGATCACATATAATGCAAAATATCAGACTGTGACAGCAAAAGCCTATGGACCCCTTGAATTTGGTACCTAAGCAAAGAAGGCCATGTATTATTCCTTCTTCAAGATGTCATTTTGCAACATTCAGGCAGTAAAAACAACATATTCAGCTACAGATACTGCAAAGACTACTATTTTACCCTTGGGGATTGGATTTGTGTTGATTTGTCAAAGACAGTTTTTGTGAATGCAAAAAAAAAAAGAAAAAAAGAAAGCAGTTCACCAAAACCACCCTCAGCAAACATTTAAATAAATACCTAGGGCCCCTGCACCCCATGTGCTCCGGAATTATATATACCATCTCTGCGGTCTCACAACTGAAGAAAGACAATTTACACTATTGACAAAAGTGTTTTCAGCAAACTGCTTCCATTTTATTTGAATTTACCAAAACTGCCTTCAATGAAATGGCATACTCCCTAGGGATTATAGTGTAACTTAATGCAAAATTTAAGCATGCGACTTTAGCTGCTTCATATTATGATATTTGAGCCATAATATGTTACAGCTTACAACTAAAACACAAAAATCAATTTTTGCTGAAATGTACATGATTCATATAATGACAAATCAGTAAAGATTTATTCTAGATCAGAGCTGTGTTCTTCACCTTCATCAGAAATTCTATAAAATGCTACCCAGTGGAATACAATACAAAATATCAGACTGTGACAGTGAAGGTCTATGAACCCTTCCACTTGGAACCTATATATAAAAGGTCATATATTAGTCCCTCTTTGTAATTTCATTACAAAACTTTAAGAAAATAATGTTTATTTTATACACTCTGTCTCTTTACAACCTATATCCTCTTTTACACAACAATCCTTTTTAGCACTCACCCTCAATTTCCTTCCTACCTTAATCCCCACTTTACATTTCAATTTATTTCTGACCTTCCTATTTTATCCATCTTCTTCAAAAGGCATTTACTACTATCTTATAACTAAGTTTTCTGTCAGTAAGTACCCTAGTATTCTTGCCACTGCTATCCTTGACTCATCAGCTATACAATGCCTCTCTCTCTGTTTTAGCTTTAACTATTATTTACAAACTGACTGTTTCATATACCTTGCCTCACTTTTATATATTCCTAACATCTATACTGTAGCCTTCCTTACCAATGTCTTATAAGTCATATCTAATATCTATTTATTACATATATTGCACAAGAACTGTTTACATACTAAATGTTTCAAACTTGGAATTAAATATCATGTATAATGTCACCACAGTAGAAGTGCCTGCCTTATCTTTGTATAGTGTCACTGCAGAACAGTTACCTGTTTATTTCTAGATGTTTTAAGAACTATCTATGTAATATATTTTTCTAAAAAAAGTGTTTTGTCATAAGTATCTTAAATATATCTGCTGGAGCTTTTCTTCCCAGTACTCCACTAAAAATGGGCTTTGCTTAGTCGGACCTTCCTGGTCTATAAAAACCAATAAATATTAAAATAAGTAAGTAAATAAATAAATTACCTAAGACTGTGATTCTGCCTTTAAAGGTTTAGTACAACTCAATGTGACTTCAGTGTACTTACTTGGCATTTGACTTAACAACATGCTAAAACTGAAAATCCAGTCTCCTTGTAAAATAAAGTTTTGTCTGTTGTGATGACAACTTAGTGAACTTGTTTGATATGATGTGTGTTCTATAGGCACTTTTGCTATTGCTGTTATTTTTTTATTTTAGTCCCACTAGGTAAATGGCATCTTTTTAGGGGAAACCCAAGGTAATATTCATAATGACTCTGGGAAATTTGACCAGGGCACCAGAGGCCATCCCCTACTCTTTTCAATAAGTGTAGTGGGATCTATTATATCCACCTGCGCTACCACCAACTCAGGCAGAGTCTCATCCAAATTATGGCATACTCAGGAGTGCAGTTCCCCTTTATGCTGAACAGCAGTGTCAGTACTGGAAAATGAATTTAGCTTCCTGGTAGGTGAATAGAACCCACAGCCTTCTGATCTTTCAGCACCAAAGGCAAATGTGCTATCTGTTCAGTTACTGAAACTGCTATGCAAGAGTTAATATATATATATATATATATATATATATATATATATATATATATATATATATATATGTGTGTGTGTGTGTGTGTGTGTGTGTGTGTGTGTGTGTGTGTGTGTGTGTGTGTGTGTGTGATTATATTCCTAGGAATCATAATGTCAAAGAAGGTTATGAAAAGCTTGGTGATCATTTATTGTTTTCAATTTCTTACTTTTATGAAGTATATTTTCTTGCTTAAATCTGCATTTTAATCACACTGATTGCATCAAAGAACCCCTTGATTATGGTAAAACCAAACTAGTGATTGTGGGGTTAAGAAGAGAATAGAGGATAAAATATTATGCTTTATTCAAATTGTGACGCCTGTGCCCTGGCCCAGCAGTCAGGGAGCCTCAGTCCTTACCAATAACACCAGTGAGGGGCGTCTCATATAGGAGGAAAGGATAACAAATGCACACAGTAAAGTGCAATTTCCCTTAAGAGCACACAGAGATCACATGACAAAGTGGACTGCTAAGGATACGGTAGAAACTGTATTTTGTTCCTATTGTGCAAAAAGTCAACATTTCCAAAAGGAATATATGTAGAAAGATTAAGAGAGAAATTAGAAAAAAGAAAAAATATTTGCACATGAAAAACTGTCAAAAGCTACAATTACAATTCCTTAGTATAAAAGATCAATGAAAAACATTATATAGACAAAGAAACCATGGATCACCTGGAAAAAGAAGTGATAGAGGAAGTTCGAAAATATAATGACCAAAACCAAGAGATCTTTGAAAGATATACAAGAGCAACATGCATATGTGAAAGAAAATAGATTTGATATACTGTGGTATTTATGCAAAGAAGAAAGCCAGACTAATCAATACAAAAAAGCAGCATCAAAATATTTGAAGAGAAATACAGGCAAAGGTGCCTGGATATGGAAAATTTCTCAATACAAAAAACAAGACTGCAAAAGGGGGATGTAGAAAACATGATCAGTAAGATGGAAGCTAAACAAATAGAAACTGAAGTGATGGACTAGCTAAAAAGGGAAGGGTTTAATTTGGAAATTCCAACACAGGCAGTGTTGCAACATGATGGACCAGTGGGTCCCCAGATGAATAAACAGTGGGGGAGAGAGGTCCATCTGAAGAAGATATACCACAGACTGATATTTTGGAGCAATCTGTAGGAGACTCCAGTGAAAGTTTAGCTGAAGTTGCACAAGGGAAGGAGCATGAGGTAGTGTCAAACATGACACAGGTAATCTTGCAGCATGATGGGCCAATGTGTACACATATTGAGGAGTATCAGATGAAGTAGGATGCATCTGAAGAGGATATGTCACAGGATAATGTGCTGGAGCCAAGCAGAGAAGACGCACTCAGTCCAGAAGAAAATGATCTAAGGGAAGATCTGCTTGACTTAATGGACATGGACAGACTTATTGCTCTTAATTCATTAAGTTATTTACTTAACAGATTAGGCTATGGTTACAGTTTAACTGCCAAAAAACAACCTTCTTTAAAGACATCTCATCTACTTTTTGTAGATTATTTAAAATTGTATAGTTCAGCAGATGAAGAGTTGAAGGCACAACTATGATTGGCTAAAACTTTCTCAGATTATATAAGAATGACATTTGGCCTTGATAAATGTGTGAACACAACATTTAAGAAGGGAAGGGAAGGCTGCAGATAGTATAAGAATGAACTTCCCATTTTGTGTCAGCACCTCACATGTTGGTCTTTGTCAGTGCTTTATTAATTTATTTATTTAATGTTGAACAGAAAAGTCCAACTGGCCACATGCCCTTTTTCAGCGAAGGCCCGGTGGAAAGCCCCAAACACAATAAAGATTGTTACAAATAAATTATACAATACATAAACTCATACAGTAGTGGTGAATACAAGGATAATAATATATAAATAGAAATATTCAAGACTAGACAGAACTGTTGACTATACAAGAGAAGGATGGTGAGAAGTAGTTATTTTTCTTTCTTTATAAAGGTATGATTAAACTAAGAGAGAAGTAAACATAGAGTAGGATGTAGTAGAGAAGTTCAAAAAGAAAGAGAAGAAAGATTAGGCACATAAGAACAGACGAGGGATCTAGAGCGAGAGTGTAGGAGGGGAAATAGATGGAAAAGAGAGACTCCTATCTGGTTGAGTAAGTAAAGATCAACAATGTGGTGTAGTGAAGGAAAGCTTATAAAGATGACAGGAAGGGGGGAAAGGAATCATCCAGGTGTAAGGCAGGAGCAGGTGGTTGCTTTTCCCTCTTTGTTGACTTTTCTGTACACCCATTTCCTCCACATTTCAGTCAATAAAACTATATAGAAGCATTGTTGGGGGCCACTTACTTTTTTAGTTCCAGCTGTTTTCATGGTATCATAAAGTAGATCATGCATGCACATAGGTGATTGCATGATAAATGCTCACCACTGGTGTTTGCAAGATCCCTGTCATTTTCATGGTCAGACGTCTTAATTATTATTGTCTGAGCAAAGAGATTCCTGCTAGTTAGGTGATCATTTCCTTTGAGCTGTATTATGTTTCTCGGCATCTCCATGGTAGCTTTTACTCAACTGCAGAAGGCATATTTCTAAATCCCAGAATATTTCTTTTAACAAATTCTGTCAATATTTATTTTTCTATCAATAATTTATACCAGTTTACAGACTCATGATAAACCTGCACCTTCCTATAATCAGCGATAACCATATAATTCACTAAGGCATCAGCCCTCACTTCCTTAGTATTTCTAACATTTGTTTTCATAGTATCAACTAAATGGTCACTGCCTCATAAGGATACAAGGACACCACATTCAACTGAAATATGTGAGAGTGCACAGCCAATATATAGATGTACTTTTCTGTTGTTCTATTTTAATAATTTATACAATTCCCCTCCAGTAGGACTCACCTAACAGAAGACATAATCTCACTTGAATCCTAAATTTGTCCCTACCTACATTTTGGGAAGATTATGTCAATGGTGATAACACCGTTATTTGCATTTATGGAAGCAGTTATTTCCAACATATCCTTGGAATGGACTTGGGTATTATCCCATTAATCCCTAATGTTCCATGACTTGTTTTCAACACAGCACTTACAAAACCAATGAGATTTACCTGATTTTCAAAACAATGACACTGTAAGACTGTTATTGATTTTCTGATGAGCAATATGGCACCTCCACCTGGATGTCATATTTTCTTCTTCTGCTCTCGGAGCAATTATAGTTTGAAAAAGACGGCAACCAATCAAACTCACAAAGTTTATGTTTCTGAGATGAAAGTGATGTCATTGTTATTTTTAGACAGCTGCCAATGACATTTTATTTATTTTGCTTTGTACTTTCCTAGTTAACAGACTTAGTTTGATTGCCCTTGTGTAAGGCTGGATATGGCTGCAGCCTTCTGAAAAGAATGTCTATAGTCTTTGATGTCTTTTAAATCTTATTTTAACCAGTCTTTTCCTGTTATAAACATGAGTAAGCCATCTTCAGACAAAAATTAGCCCTTCATCCAAAGACCTGGACATGTAACTATATCCCATCCCCTTAAATTTGATGTCTTGGTGAAGTATGCATTCACCTAGCTTAAGTTCAGATTAAACATTTGATTACTAATATTACTTTTGTACAAAATCTTCAAAAAACATCACTCATATTCAGGTTAAAGATATACTCCAAAAGACTGCATAACTGCTTGGCTATGTCATATATGTTCCCATGGGGCTATAGTTTGCCCAATGTGGATATCTATGTGACCAGACTTGTTATTGTCCTTTATAATTTTTTTATATACATGTACATATATGCCTTTAATTTTTGTACCTAGTAGGCATGTTACTGTTCTAGTGATACTGAATCCCCAACATATACAAGAATCCATGTTCTTAACTGTTACATCACCAATAATAAAGATGCCTTTTTCATATATGATGCTAATGTCAGCCTGGTTTTGTTGGAAAATCAGCTTGCTGACAAGAGATTCATCTGAAGTTTCAATAGCCTTCGTTTCCAGTTAAGGCTAGGTACATATTTTCTACATTCTGAAGTAGTTTCCTAAAAGTGAAATACCTAAATATCTTATTTTTGTTGGAGTTTCTTCTTTTCTCCTCTTTTTGTAGTCTGCTTCTGATGCCCCTGTAATCAATTTTTCACTGTCCTTCTACTTTTTCTTATAGAATTTTTCATCTGACATAAAGTCTTTTGTTCCGATCTCATCACTAGCTTCTGCTGTATCTGAAGCATCAACTTGTGTATGCTTATTGCCTTCGCCTTTCTTGCCTTGTTCCTTTTAAGCTAGTGCCCTGCTAGTGTTACCCTGCTCTTTATTATTATGTGTCTCTGATGCCTTAACTGCAGTTTGCAGAATCCAGTGGTCGAGTGTTTTGCTAATTTCTTTCTCCTTATCTGTAAAATCTCACCCGCCCTATTCTTGCTGTACTTTTTTCATTCTTACTCGGCGTGTTTGGTATTCATTTTTTGTGTGTTTTCCAGAATAACCTCTTTAACTTTTTCTTTCCTGTGGACAGGAATGCACCTTTGTGCCCCCCCCCCCACCATACACACACACACACACACACACACACACTCCCACCGATAACCAGAGCTCTTCCAAGGATACAGAAGGACTCTCCAAAGGTACATTAGGTAATTTCCTTTTGGTCCACACAACATTGGTTCTACCTTCTAATGAAACTGGCCAAAAGCAATTGCCACAAACTTCCTCACAGAATGACTCTACTCACATAGAACAAGGGATCACTGATCCACCTCAACCTATTGAACCTATATCTGACTGTCTGAATGATACATTTTTGATCCTGTTTAGGTACTTTTTCTCTGAGGACATCCAGCAAGTGTTAAAGAAGGATAGAAAACCTGCTAGTATAAAGTCATATCTGGCAAAGTGGATTAGATTTTCTAGTTGGTTCCACAAGACAGACATGTCCCATTCAGAGAGGAGGCACCCCTGATTCTCTAATACCTATGTGAAGTGTTCAAAACAGGCTTATCTTACACTTACATCAAGATGTCATTTCTGTGTGTTTGCCATTCGATCTTCCCCTTTCTTCCTTGTTCCAAGTAAAGCAATTTTGAAAGGGGTGTTACATATCTGCCCACCTAGAAAACAGGTGGCTCCATTGTGGAACCTTAACTTTGTTCAAGAAAAGCTAACCCTTTGACCTTTTGAACCAGCTTTTCAGGTTGATTTGAAATTCTTTATGTGGAAGACTGTTTCAATCACTGCTCAGACTTCAGCTTAAAGAATATCTGAGTTGCAGTCTTGTTTGTGTGTTCAACCCTTCCTCCTCTTCCACAAGGACCAAGTAAACTTAAGAAGAAACCCATAATTTATGCCCAGAGGAGTTTCTAAATTTACATTAAATCAATCTGTCCATCTCCATGTATTCTTTTCGTGACCCCGAACCAGGAGTACAAAGGATGCTTCATACTTTGGATGCCCACAGGCTACTCAGATAGTATTTAGACAGGGCTAAGGAATTCATAAATTCTGACCTGGTCTTTATCTCCTTTGAAACAAAGAAAAGGGGACTTCCAGTTATTAAAGAGACAATTTAAAATAGTTGCCCAGTTCTATTCTGTTTTATTTCTCCCATCATGGAGAGACTACCCCTCAGAGAACCAAAGCTCATTCTATCAGAGGTGTGGCTAGTTGTAGGACCTTTTGCAAAGGGGTGATCTCTGGAGCTATTCTAGAGGCAGTAACTTGGTCATATGTACACCCCTTTACTAAACATTACAAGAATAACTTTTTTCCACAGCCACAAACTGCTTTTGCAAGATATGTTCTTTCTAGCCTCCTGGATTCTGCCCCTGCCTCTTCTACCCTTTCTGTCTAAGCTTTGGAATTCATCCCATAGAGCTAGAAACTACTGCAACAATGATTTATTAATGAACATAGTACAGTTATAGGTTCATAGGTTCATACTAGGCTATCTGCCCTAGGGCATTTATAAGCCTAGCCAGAGTGTGTTTGGCTTTCGCCACCCATTTTAAATTAATTTTGCTATGCCCGTTTTTGAGGTTAGTATACTGTGCCTCTGTCTAACAGTGACACAGAAGTGATACCCGGGGTAAACCTGCAATCTCCCATCCAATCATCAAGATTCCTCTTGAAGAGAGTCAATGAGGGACTCTGCCTAACCTGGACTGGGATTTTATTCCAGAGTGAAGGGAGCCTCTGGGTTATGAATCTGTCCCTCCAGCATGTCCATGGGATTTGGATTTTCTGAGGTGCAGCATGTCCATTAATTCTGGGTTGGACATGGCTTTATACGTCAGGCACAGATCGCCTCTGAGCAGGTGGTATTTCTTTAACCGGGCAGCATATGGCATCTGTTTGAGCCCTTTGATCCTCTTGGTGAGGTACTTTTGGGGTCTTTCCAGTTGCTGCAGGTGTCTGGTAAGGTACATCCCAAAAGGGGCATTGTACTCAATTATGGGCCTGATGAGGGATGAGTAAAGAGGCACGATGACCTTCCCTGATCTAGATGTGAATCCCTTCATGATTAGGTGGGCTATATAAAATGTTTTTCTAACCACTTTGGCCACGTGGTTGTCAAATGAGAGATTGCTATCAACTTGGGTCCCCAGGTCCCTAATTACTTCTTCTGTACTTAATGGATTACCACCTATGTGGTAATTTGTGGGCACTTTGTTTTTGCCAAAGGGGATGACTATATACTTTTTGGCGTTTAGTTTGAGGCCATGGCTCTGGCACCAGTTGTCTGTTTCCATGAGGCCCTTTTGGAGGATGCTTGTGTCTGCTGGAGAGTCGATTATGGTGCTCAGTTTGCAGTCATCTGCGAACTTGGTCAGCCACAGTCCTTCCGTGTTGGCCTGTACCTCCGAGAAATATATACCGAACAAGAGAGGTCCCAGGACTGAGCCTTGTGGGATGCCACTTGTAACTGGTTTGGAGTCTGACATGGCTCTAGCAATTCTAACCATGTGGGTTCTGTCTTTGAGCCAGTTTGCAACCCATCTAGTGACATAGGGGTTTATATTTAAGCTGGTGAGCTTATCTATAATGCCCGAGTGGGGTACTGTATCAAAGGCTTTTGCGAGGTCCAGGTAGGCTGTGTGGACCACCTTCCCCTCGTCAATGGCCTTGGTGACTGTTTCAAAGAAATCGACCAGGTTTAAGAGGCAGGATCTGCCCTTAACAAAGCCGAACTGGGTAGGATCCAGTATCTGTAGGTCCCCAATATCTTTATTTATGAGGTCCATGATGATCCTTTCCATAGCTTTGCAGACCAAGCTAGTCAGGCTTATGGGGCGATAGTTTCCAGGATCCGTTGAAGCACCACCTTTGTGGAGAGGGAACACTGTTGCTGTACGCCACTCTTTGGGTACATATCCTGTAGTAAGGCTGAGATTGAACAGTAGTTTTATGTTTGGGTTTAGCTATTCTTGGAGTTCATGTAGGATGCAGCCCGGGACACCGTCCGGTCCCATTGATGCTGTGTTTTTTGCTTTGGAGAGGGCAGCTCTTACCTAAGCATCTGAGATGTCAGGGGGGCAGCACTCTGCTGGGATAGATATTTGCCCTTTTGGTGGGGAAGGAGGGGAGAAGTTTGCGCTGAACCTGTCAGCTAGGATGTTGACAATGTCTGTGGGTTCGGTGTATTTTTTGTCATTTTGGACTAATTCTGAGCATATCTGGGAATTCCCACCCAAGTTCCTAACATAACTAAAGAAAGCCTTGTGATTATCCTTAGTGTCCTGTGCAATTTTTCTGTTGAAGCTGGCCTTAGACGATTTTATGAGTGCCCGTAGTTTTTTGCTAATACTGATCAGAGATGCCTTCCCTTTTTGGGATTTTGCTCTACCATGTAGTAGCTTCCTCCTTCTATTGTATTGTTTGTTTATGGCCGGGGTCCACCAGACAGGACGTCTGCCTTTGGAGGATTGGGTCTTGGTTTTATTTGGGATTGCATGATCCATGCATTCCTGAAGGTGTTCATAGAATGCGTTTATAAAGGATTCTGTGGTCTGGGCCGTATTTTCCACAGGCCCGGGGGCTTTGAAGGATTCCACCTCGGTTTTGAGGAGTGTGAAATTTGCTTTAGAAAAGTTTTTCACTGTGGTTTTCTGGGCAGGGGGTGGGGTCGGTATGTGAATACCCAGTGAGATTAGTTTATGGTCTGATCTTACCAGTAAGGGATACACTTCTGGTCTGGAGCATAGAGTCCCCATGTTGGTGATGATCAGGTCCAGTATGTTTTCCCCTCTTGTGGGAGTGGTAACAAGTTGTTCCATAGCATTTGAGTTTATAAATTCTAGGAACCTTTGGGCTAGGGTGTTGGAGCTAGAGTAATGCTCCCAGTCTATGTTTGGGTAGTTGAAGTCACCCAATATAATGGTATTTGGAGAGACCTTCATATTTTCCAGTGTTCTCAGGAAGGCCAAGTGGGGTTCCTCGGTTTGGGTGGGTGGTCTGTAGCAGGCTATAAACTGGAAGGCAGTTTTACCCACTGTTAGCTGCACATGGATAGTCTCTGATGCTTCGTGCTGTGCCACCATGTGTAAGTAAACTTACCATGACAGTAGATGTTGTAGTACTAACACTCTCCCATCATCCCCCATATCTTTTCTTTTTCATTCATTCAGACATTCATTCACTAATACATCTTCTCCTTTTTTCTCCTTTGACTAGGGTGGGTTCTCCTCCTCTTTTTCTGCTGTACAGATATAGCCTCTCTTTGATGGGGACAAGAAAGGTCAGAAATGTTATGCCCTTCTGTCCCCTTTTATCAGTTCTCACATACTCCAACAGATTTATGAATGCAAAGAAGTTACCCAAATAAGTTTTGAATACTGGCCAAACATCTGATCCTTGTCAGGATACATCCTATATAGCTAAACACTACTGAAATAATGACATATTCAAACATTTAGTCTTGTGATAAGTTTACTTACACACCTGCACTTTGCTGGAACCAGAATTGTTACTTGTTTTTTCTAATTTTTATTTTCTATAAAGCACCCACTGTCTGTGAAAAACATGGTGGATCACATCATTTAAAACATAACTATTTAGTTCCTCCATATTCTTTATACCTTTAATTTATTATAAAGCTATTAAGTTAATTATAATTTTGTTTTCCAAGTAACCTTAAATACTTTTGTAATTATTAGTAATGTATCTATGATTAGACAATGTTTTTTATGATTAGAGGATTTTTCATCATGCTATCTCAGCAGAAATTATCCAGTTCAAACTGTGACATGAAAATAAAAAAAACTTCACTTGGAAAGAGGCTCACTGTAGAGAGTTGTAAGTATGGCAGGGTGAAGGTATGGCTGGCCCAATCACAAGCTGTTAGGGGGTGTAATTCACAACAGCTGATGGTGAGGAAGTGCAGAGCTGGAATTCATTTCTGAAGCAAGGAGAACATCACAGCTTCAGAGATGAATATTGTTACTGAATTTGTGGTCATGGGTAAAGCAGTGAAGCTCATACATTTGGGGCACCAGGTAAGTCAGTTACAGCTCTGGTGCTGTATATAACAAATACAAGCAAGAAGACCATTCTATGGTAAAAGTCTCAACCTTGAAATGTCTTTATGTCAAAGGTGGTGTCATAACCATTTAAATTACATGGATTATTAGCTGCTCATTCTGGAGAATGCATGTCACTGTGATTCCTCATGTAAAGTGTGATGATAAGAGGTACTGCCAGCCATGCCTGGAGTAGTAGGGCAGTGGATGCATGACTTGTGCCAACACAGGTAGCTGGAAATTTGTAAATAATTACATGTCATTTGTATATCAAACTGATTTGTACAGATGCTTCTGCTGAAAATGTATATGTGAGGTTTGCTTATGTTAAAATGTATCAACATTGCACCCTGCTGGAGTGGAAAGAAATGTACATGTATTATTGCAACTGAATTAAATGTATATATTTTAATAGAGGAGACTGGGACAGCAAAGGTTAACCAGCTAACTTACTTTAAGAAAAATAAGGGAAATGTAAATGGGCTGTTAGACCATTAAAATGGTACCCTATGTTACTGAATAGGACCAAAGATGGTGGATCTGGAAGAAGCCTTTTTTTTATTAGCTCAGTAGAAAGATGGGAAGCCCCAGGTACTGTCATAAACATTTAAGATGCGTATTGTAGCCGTCTATGCTAAATTCCTGATTCAGCTTCAAAGGGGGTTACTGTGAGAATCTAGTGTTAGGTGACCAGATGAGGTCATTCTGTAAGCCATCTTGGATATTATATTTTACAGGGAATAATCTCTGAGAATGGAGTATTCTGTTTAGGGGAATCTGACTAGAAAGGCTGCTCATGTATTTCACTGTGCCTTGCTCTATCAAGTAAGTTATTAGGGAATAGTAATTCTCCTAGATTCAGTCAGGAATATAGTGAAGCTTAGTTTAGATATTGTTTTCTTTATTTGTCTGAGTCTGTCCCTCAGTGTTCTTTTCAATATTTCCTATGATTTGAACTCTGTGGTTTACTGTGAATATATATTCAGGATTTCTATGTGCTTTTATCATTTATTATTAAATATATTTAAAACTTTTATTGTGGCTGGTCCTTGTAGAAAGTTTTTAACCTTTGAGATTGGTTATATTTATTTGGGGATACTGTGTGGGCCACTCCAGAAGGCCTATCTGTCTTGGTCAGTTACTACCATTTGTATTAGTATTAATATTACCAATATAATTGTTAAGGCCTTAGAGTAGCTGATTGTGGAGTGTCTGGTGGCAGTGATAACTACCTTATACTCTAGGCAGAAGGAGGCCCAGCTGGTAAATCTTTGTCAGCCTTTCCCAGGTGTTTTTGTGTGTGTGTATGTGTGTGTGTGTGTGTGTGTGTGTGTGTGTGTGTGTGTGTGTGTGCGCGCACGCGTGTATATAAAATCAAATCTCACAGTGTGTGTGTATGTGTGTATGTGTGTTTGTGTGTGAGCTACTTGGGGCAAGGACACAAAGCACTGGTCTTACGGAGAGGGTGCTGGAGGACTTGGCTTGGACACTCTGGCCGAGGGCCTAACCCTACAGCTGTACCAGTGGGGATTCTTACTGGGGACCTGGAGAGAGACAGATATAGCGAAATCCAGACCCTGGGCTGAGTGTGTTCCCTGTGTGCTCTTAAGGGAAATTGTGCTTGATGCAGAAGGGTCTGCATCTGGAAATACTGAGTGCATCCATCTATATTCCAAGTGCACATTGTTCTCAACTGTCAGTGGTGAAGATTCAGGCTCCTTGATTACTGGCCGAGAGTGGGACCATCACATTGGTTGTCGGTGGTCAGACCATCACACGTGACATAAAGATGTGTGAAAGAATACCACTTCTAGTTATCAGACAATATGTATTCTAAATATACTTAGAGCAACTGTAAAGCTTATAGTGTACAGCTTGCCATTTTCAAGAAGCCTATGACCTCCTGCCTAATATCTAACATGGTTTCAGGGTGGGCCTTAGGAGAAAAGCAGCCAATATAAAATGTTAGACCTTATCTGTAAGACAGTACACATGGGTAGTCCTGCAGGAAGTAAATTTCCATTTACCAGGCACCAGCTGTTGATGAGGTAGGCTATCATATTGTTGGATGATTTAGCAGTACTAAGGATTATCTCATGCTCAGTTTACTAGTTCAGCAAATGTCTGTCAGAGAGGGTCAAACATTTAAAAATAGAAGTTGGTATGTTATCTAATTATTATGTTTTCCTAAAAATGGTGGTATAAGAATAACTGCTATGAACATTCATTTTCTAAATTTTATTAGATGAATCATGACAGGTTGGGCAAAACAAGGATGATCCAGTATAGCAACAATGTTACCTTCACTGTCACTCTTCCCATTGTTTCCTTTCACCGAAGCTTAACTTCAAATGGACATTTTTGTGGTCAGTCAGTGGCTTACAGCAGCAAGCTTCTACTTTGTATTAGCAAAAATAAGTTCTCATTGGCATTAAGTTTCTGGAAATAAACTGATTTCCCTCCTTAGTTCTACTAACCAAGGTAGCCAGATTCTTGTTGCAAATTTGAAATTCAGTATCAACTAAATGGTGACTGCCTCATAAGGATACAAGGACACCACATTCAACTGAAATATGTGAGAGTGCACAGCCAATATATAAATGTACTTTTCTGTTGTTCTATTTTAATAATTTATGCAATTCCCCTCCAGTAGGACTCTACTAACAGAAGACATAATCTCACTTGAATCCTAAATTTGTCCCTACCTACATTTTGGGAAGATTATGTCAATGGTGATAACACCGTTATTTGCATTTATGGAAGCAGCTATTTCCAACATATCCTTGGAATGGACTTAGGTAGCCTATCCCATTAATCCCTAATGTTCCATGACTTGTTTTCAACACAGCGCTTACAAAACCAATGAGATTTACTTGATTTTCAAAACAATGACACTGTAAGACTGTTATTGATTTTCTGATGAGCAATATGGCACCTCCACCTGGAAGTCATATATTCTTCTTCTGCTCTCGGAGCAATTATAGTTTGAAAAAGACGGCAACCAATCAAACTCACAAAGGTATGTTTCTGAGATGAAAGTGATGTTATTGTTATTTTTAGACAGCTGCCAATGATATTGTATTTATTTTGCTTTGTACTTTCCTAGTTAACAGACTTAGTTTGATTGCCCTTGTGTAAGGCTGGATATGGCTGCAGCCTTCTGAAAAGAATGTCTATAGTCTTTGATGTCTTTTAAATCTTATTTTAACCAGTCTTTTCCTGTTATAAACATGAGTAAGCCATCTTCAGACAAAAATTAGCCCTTCATCCAAAGACCTGGACATGTAACTATATCCATCCCCTTAAATTTGCTGTCTTGGTGAAGTATGCATTCACCTAGCTTAAGTTCAGATTAAACATTTGATTACTAATATTACTTTTGTACAAAATCTTCAAAAAACATCACTCATATTCAGGTTAAAGATATACTCCAAAAGACTGCATAACTGCTTGGCTATGTCATATATGTTCCCATGGGGCTATAGTTTGCCCAATGTGGATATCTATGTGACCAGACTTGTTATTGTCCTTTATAATTTTTTTGTATACATGTACATATATGCCTTTAATATTTGTACCTAGTAGGCATGTTACTGTTCTAGTGATACTGAATCCCCAACATATACAAGAATCCATGTTCTTAACTGTTACATCACCAATAATAAAAATGCCTTTTTCATATATGATGCTAATGCCAGCCTGGTTTTGTTGGAAAATCAGCTTGCTGACAAGAGATTCATCTGAAGTTCCAATAGCCTTCATTTCCAGTTAAGGCTGGCTACATATTTTCTACATTCTGAAGTAGTTTCCTAAAAGTGAAATACCTAAATATCTTATTTTTGTTGGAGTTTCTTTTTTACTCCTCTTTTTGTAGTCTGCTTCTGATGCCCCTGTAATCAATTTTGCACTGTCCTTCTACTTTTTCTTATAGAATTTTTCATCTGACATAAAGTATTTTGTTCCAATCTCATCACTAGCTTCTGCTGTATCTGAAGCATCAACTTGTGTATGCTTATTGCCTTCGCCTTTCTTGCCTTGTTCCTTTTCAGCTAGTGCCCTGCTAGTGTTACCCTGCTCTCTATTATTATGTGTCTCTGATGCCTTAACTACAGTTTGCAGAATCCAGTGGTCAAGTGTTTTGCTAATTTCTTTCTCCTTATCTGTAAAATCTCACCCACCCTATTCTTGCTGTACTTTTTTCATTCTTACTCGGCGTATTTGGTATTCATTTTTTGTGTGTTTTCCAGAATAATCTCTTTCTAGGACTTTAACTTAACCCCAGAGAGGGTCAAACATTTAAAAATAGAAGTTGGTATGTTATCTAATTATTATGTTTTCCTAAAAATGGTGGTATAAGAATAACTGCTATGAACATTCATTTTCTAAATTTTATTAGATGAATCACGACAGGTTGGGCAAAACAAGGATGATTCAGTATAGCAACAATGTTACCTTCACTGTCACTCTTCCCATTGTTTCCTTTCACCGAAGCTTAACTTCAAATGGACATTTTTGTGGTCAGTCAGTGGCTTACAGCAGCAAGCTTCTACTTTGTATTAGCAAAAATAAGTTCTCATTGGCATTAAGTTTCTGGAAATAAACTGATTTCCCTCCTTAGTTCTACCAACCAAGGTAGCCAGAGTTAAGTGGTGTGCATAACTTAAATACTCAGTATCCTTCTTGCTCAGCAGTTTACTGTACTTAAGTTCAGCCATATTGGTAATTCATTTTAGTGTCACTGCTTTAAATGAGCTGTACATCATAATAAAAATATTGTTTACCAAGTGCCATCTTTTATTATTGGTTGAGTCAGTCAGTCAGTACTAAATATATATATATATATATATATATATATATATATATATATATATATATACATATATATCATGAAACCAAGTTTATTTATGTGGGGGGGTGATTACAGTCACAGTTTCTCTGCCTGCTTATTACAGTGCAAGGCTTGATGCGAGGCACATCCTTCTAGAGTCTATAGCAAGCTTAGCACTACTAGCAAACATTGAAATCATTATTATTTTTATTCATGAATAAAAAATAAGATAAAAAGAAATAAATCCTTGGCTGTGAACAGGGTGATCCAGGATCAATTAATGATCTGGGCAGTGGTGAAACTGACAAGAGAAAGTGGGAGCACATGGCTAGTGCTGGACATACTGGTAGGAAGGTGGTTGATAGCCCCTTGCACTGCTAATACATTTTTTCCTATTTTTTTTTTTTTTTTGCTTTTCTGTGAGTCTGTACTGACCATCAGCTCTCCACTTGGTCACCCAAGTGGTGCATTCATTCCCCTGTGGCCACCAGAGATGAAGACTGGGTTAACCAGAAAGAGACTGTCATACTGCAGATTGATGGATTTTGAGACCTAATTCCTCGTGCTGTTTCCAGGCTCTCTCCGGCTAGCTGGACCTGTAAGGCCAATGTCCTTTGTACTGATCACTACCTTGGGTTCCACCCCCCCGGGGATGTACTGGGATACTATGAGACCATGCTGTCCTGTTCTTACTCTGACCTGCCAAGCACTCTGTTGTGCTTTGTGGTATACACCAGCAACATTGCAGCTACATCCGTTCCTGGCATGCAGCCCTCACCCTTCCCTTCTGAGAGAGATGAGCAGAGACAGCTCCTTCCTTCTTCTCCTTCCTCTCATTCTCTCCTCCTTTTCTCTATACAGTGGAGAAGACACCAACAGTGCTGATATGTGATGCCAAGTGGATTATGGCATCAAAAGTGCCTAAGGACTGAGGTTACACAACTGACCCTTTCAAGCTCTAGCTGCATGGAAGCTATTCATGTATGTGTGCAGAAATTACACATACACATACACACACACACACACACACACACACACACACACACACACGCACGCACGCACGCACACACACACACACACACACACACACACACACACGTCACGTGGTAGTATATCAAATCCTTACATTGGGAGCCCATGTGTTAAGCTGTGAATGTGTAGGTTTACCCTGCATACCCATGAAGGTTGCCTGGTTGATGGCCATGTCACAGTGGGACTCCCACCCTATATGGGGAATGGTTGGACTTCTGCTCTTGCCTGATCTAAGGAATGAATGGACAAGGACTAAGGCAACCAGTCAGTTGTTTTGCAAGTAGGAGAGCTTTTAAATAAAAGTAAAAGAGGCAAAAGAGCTCAAATGGCTGCTACTCTCTTACCCTTGCAAAAAAAGTCAAATCTGCTTGCCACAGGCTCTTTATATGTCACAAATGTACACTCAAACTTATTTTCATGAATTCACGTTCAGCTGAAGGAAAATGCAGACAAATATTAAAACATCTTGTAGAAATGTTGATGTGGAGACCCATAGCTAGGGCAGGGCAAATGGTTTGGTTGCCCCAGTTACATGCTATTGAGGGGAGTGACTGGCAATACCTACAGGACATAAGTGGGGTAGTGGCAATGTTTTGCCGGCATTCATTTAGTATCAGAAATTAAGCAATAATGATATTTATTAATTTACTCAGTTACTACCATTTAACTGAACAAATGAGTTGCTGCTGTAGCAAACCTACTGATGTTCTTTTTTGCTTCCAATGTTTAGTTTGAGGGGGCACAAAAGTGTCAGTTTACTTAGCTATTTCTCTGACATGTGGGTTTTCCAGTTATCATTTTTTTCAATTTCACTGGCAGGGAATTTAGGATTATGTATGTTGATGTCACACTGACAACCTGATTGTAGACTGCTATCATATATAACACAGTGTCACAGTCATCTGATTTAATATACAGATAAGTACTCCTTTTCAAATGTCACAATGTCCTTTATTCAGTGGTAGCGGTGTCTTTTGAAACATATTGCATAAAGTGAGTGAGTGGCAGCCCATACATGGGAATGGCAATATTTGGTTCCAGCCTAAGTTACATTTGTTGTTTTTTTGTTTTCCAGTTTGTGTTACTAATTTACTTTGTGTGCTCATGTACATTTTTCTATTGATGTGGCAAATTAGGGATGCTTTTGAGATGCTATATGTGCATCATAAATTGAATAGCAAGGAATTATTTAAAGCAAGTCCTTTTATGAGTAGTGATTTATACTTTAATCCTGGCTGCTACACTTTTATAACAGTTTGATTTACTTGTGGCATTAGCTAATTGTTTTGCTGGCCATTGATAGTTTGTTTTCCTAAATATAGTTTGATGAATGAAGTGTAAATGAACCACATCATTATCCTATCACATAATTTTTATGGTGCAGGCCTCAACTGTATCAAGATCATACTATTATTTCAAGTCTAATTCTGCATCTAAATTCCAGTGGCAATCAATTACTCATATCCTCCAGGGCAGAGAAAAGAGCTTTCATTGTTGTTGCTTCTGTGTCTCTGGAGCAATCCCATGTACAGATGAATAGCCCATCATCACTGCTGTTTCAAACATAAGCTAAAAGTATGGCATATATCCAAGAAGCAACTCCAACGTTACAAAAAGAAAACGAAACAGTAGTTCAGTCCTTTGCAGTAGACCTGTACACTGTTGCTCACATTTTCCTAAGTCACTTATTTTGCCCTAGTATTTACTGTGAGCATTTAATCCTAACTGTGAATACCTATTACTCTTTGCTCATTTGAGAAATTCCAGCACCTTCTGTAATGTTGTTGACATATGAATGTGTGCTTTTGTAAGCCCTCTTTATAAGGGCATCTACTCAATATCTTTCATTTGTCATGCTGAACTATGTCACATATTGCTTTGGTGCGTACCAAATGTTTTATGTTTCCTTTGCTGGTTATTTATTTTCTGTGCCTTTTAAGGGCGCTTCTAAGGTTTTTCCTGTATAATAAATCTTCTGGATCTAGAGGGAGCACTCAAAGTGTCTTGTATTTGTTTTAAAATAAGTTAGAATAGAATATACGATCTCTGAAATCTTTAACTGCAACACAGCAAAAATAAAATATTAAAATATAGTTTAATTGTGTGCTACTAAGCCCTGGAGTTGTGTGGAATCAGTTTGAATGAGCTTTTTTCATGTGAAACTTGTGGTACTTTTAGCCGCTAGCTACACAATCCTGAATGATCACAAAACTATGATGAAAAAGGAAACACATCCTGGAATTTTAATGACTTTTCTTAACTTCTCTAGTTTTTATAGAGCAAGTGTACCCAACATTTTTCAAACTAATCATCCTTAACAAAATTGGTGTCTGGCTGTGACACCCTCACAACTTCTGCACATTACTATGTCATATTGAATATCATGATGATGAAAAACATAAGTGAAGAATATTGCTTGTTAATGTGACAGAGAGTTGGTAAGAACTAATACAGTTCACAAACATGCTACACCACAAGGTGCTGACAACATTTTTAGCCACTAGTTATATTATAAACTGCATAGTTATGAGGCCTAAAATAAAATTTGATTTGATTTAGTTCTTAGAAAACCAGAACATCCCGTATTGTCTCCCTCCCATATATCCTCCAAGGCAGGCCAAAAGATTTGCTAAGAAGCTAGTTGATTCTTCTGGAAATCTGTATGCTTTTCTACAGGAAGTGATTAAATTAGGCCAGTGGCCTATGTATGAAGTTTTATATGCACTATGCTAGCAGAAAAAATGTGCAATATAATGAACTTCTCCCCTCCTGTGCACGGTTTCTAATAGCTGTTGTCATAAAACATACTAGCTGTACACTAGGACTGCAAGGAACTCTAAAACTGCAAAGATCATTTCATGAAAGATCAGACTTTGCCAACTCAGAAACATGTTTAGAATAATAGTATGGCCCTTTCCATTTGGGAAGTTTTCTTCTCAGTGACAGATGTGTAAAATGAGGTACAGTAGCAAAGAATGTCTAAGAAAAAAGCACTACATTAATCTGATTACCAGTGTATCAAATTCAGACTTGCCCAGTAACCCCATCTGCTCGGTGTTCCAAAAGTAAAATACGTTAGGATTATGGGAGGGGGCACACAACGCTTCTCATATTAGAAGCCCCCCCAAATGTTTAAAAAGCACTGGATCTACAGGAACTCCTCAGCTGTGTGCATCTGTAAAGTCTTTAATCATTTTGCCGCTCTCTGATTTTTGAATAACTGCTTCTAGTGAAGCATTATGATGCATGTGAGTTCGAGCTCTAGTCTGATATCTGGTCTATGAAGAGTCAATTTAAACTGGAGGTAGAACTCTCATGTCTCACTGCAGCATGAGAAAGAAGTACATCCTACGATGACGCATCATGCTGCATAGCTACATAATGGCAATGCAGGTATGAAAAAAATATAGGGGAAATTATTTTTCTGTGCACTTCAGTGTGGCACCCTGTTACTGCACCACAGGATGCCATACCAGCTAGACTAAGAATCATGGCCTAGAACATGTGAGGAAATTTTCCTTGTGTACCAACCTTTCAGTTTTGTGATTAAGGGAAAGGATTTTTTTGTGAAAGAAAATAATCATTTCTGAGTCAGAAGTCAATCCATGCAAAGGAAAATGAAAGGACTTAATATTTTTTCTAAGAGGAAAAGAAGGAGAGAAATGTGACTGAAACTTTTTAGAGTTTCAACAGTACAAAGGATAATAAGACAATAACATATCTAGAAAAAGAAATATGTAAGAACATAGAGAAACAATTTGATGATAATGTGTGGGTTTGATAGAGGCCAAGTGTACTAAGATGATGTTAACACATTTGGATAGAATTCACTTTTGCTCCTGGATACAGCAAAAAGAGCTATTTTTTTACTGCAAATGATGATTACAATAAGATGGGGGGGGGTGCAGAGGTGTAGATGCCTTCTACATGGTGGAATCATAGCCGACCTTAAGGCATAGACCAACTAGGCGGCTGCCTGGGGCACCACTGTAGTAGGGGTGCTTTTCCAGTATTTATTTTGTGTAGGTAGACCAGGATGGGGGCATCGCATGGTGTGGTGGGGGGCACCGTGGAGCCCTTTTATCTAGGGCATCAGGTGATCTAAGGCTGCTCCTGGGTGAAATGAGTGTAGGAAATATATGTATATGCCATACAAATCCAATTTCAAACAATTTGATACACGCACTTGGTATCTGCCCAGTTGACACAGATCCACATGAGTAAAGCAGAAGCAAAATTTCAATAAGTTTAGTAGATATTTTCTTTGGACACTGCAGGTTAAAATGATTGATGAAGATTTAAGAAAGAGTGGAGGTTTACTTTTCATTTGGAGAAAAATTAGACTTCAGTTTGTGATATATGGCTTGTTTAACAGACAAGAAAACAAGCACAATGGTTGGGTCAAGCAGTCCTCATCTGCCATTAAAACCTATGATTCTTATTTTCTTTGTTGCTGTAGGTACTTCTGGCAAGAATGTGCTTTTTCTCTAAAGTGATACAGTTTTATATATTTATAACAAGTGATACCGTGTTACATATTTATAACAAGTGATACAGTGTTACATATTTATAACAAGTGATACCGTGTTACATATTTATAACAAGTGATACCGTGTTACATATTTATAACAAGTGATACCGTGTTACATATTTATAACAAGTGATACCGTGTTACATATTTATAACAAGTGATACCGTGTTACATATTTATAACAAGTGATACCGTGTTACATATTTATAACAAGTGATACAGTGTTACATATTTATAACAAGTGATACCGTGTTACATATTTATAACAAGTGATACCGTGTTACATATTTATAACAAGTGATACCGTGTTACATATTTATAACAAGTGATACCGTGTTACATATTTATAACAAGTGATACCGTGTTACATATTTATAACAAGTGATACAGTGTTACATATTTATAACAAGTGATACAGTGTTACATATTTATAACAAGTGATACCGTGTTACATATTTATAACAAGTGATACAGTGTTACATATTTATAACAAGTGATACAGTGTTACATATTTATAACAAGTGATACCGTGTTACATATTTATAACAAGTGATACAGTGTTACATATTTATAACAAGTGATACAGTGTTACATATTTATAACAAGTGATACAGTGTTACATATTTATAACAAGTGATACCGTGTTACATATTTATAACAAGTGATACCGTGTTACATATTTATAACAAGTGATACCGTGTTACATATTTATAACAAGTGATACCGTGTTACATATTTATAACAAGTGATACAGTGTTACATATTTATAACAAGTGATACAGTGTTACATATTTATAACAAGTGATACAGTGTTACATATTTATAACAAGTGATACCGTGTTACATATTTATAACAAGTGATACAGTGTTACATATTTATAACAAGTGATACCGTGTTACATATTTATAACAAGTGATACAGTGTTACATATTCATAACAAGTGATACAGTGTTACATATTTATAACAAGTGATACAGTGTTACATATTTATAACAAGTGATACAGTGTTACATATTTATAACAAGTGATACCGTGTTACATATTTATAACAAGTGATACAGTGTTACATATTTATAACAAGTGATACCGTGTTACATATTTATAACAAGTGATACCGTTACATATTTATAACAAGTGATACCGTGTTACATATTTATAACAAGTGATACCGTGTTACATATTTATAACAAGTGATACCGTGTTACATATTTATAACAAGTGATACCGTGTTACATATTTATAACAAGTGATACCGTGTTACATATTTATAACAAGTGATACCGTGTTACATATTTATAACAAGTGATACCGTGTTACATATTTATAACAAGTGATACCGTGTTACATATTTATAACAAGTGATACGTGTTACATATTTATAACAAGTGATACAGTGTTACATATTTATAACAAGTGATACAGTGTTACATATTTATAACAAGTGATACAGTGTTACATATTTATAACAAGTGATACCGTGTTACATATTTATAACAAGAGATACAGTGTTACATATTTATAACAAGTGATACCGTGTTACATATTTATAACAAGTGATACCGTGTTACATATTTATAACAAGTGATACCGTGTTACATATTTATAACAAGTGATACCGTGTTACATATTTATAACAAGTGATACCGTGTTACATATTTATAACAAGTGATACAGTGTTACATATTTATAACAAGTGATACCGTGTTACATATTTATAACAAGTGATACAGTGTTACATATTTATAACAAGTGATACCGTGTTACATATTTATAACAAGTGATACAGTGTTACATATTTATAACAAGTGATACAGTGTTACATATTTATAACAAGTGATACAGTGTTACATATTTATAACAAGTGATACAGTGTTACATATTTATAACAAGTGATACCGTGTTACATATTTATAACAAGTGATACAGTGTTACATATTTATAACAAGTGATACCGTGTTACATATTTATAACAAGTGATACCGTGTTACATATTTATAACAAGTGATACAGTGTTACATATTTATAACAAGTGATACAGTGTTACATATTTATAACAAGTGATACCGTGTTACATATTTATAACAAGTGATACCGTGTTACATATTTATAACAAGTGATACCGTGTTACATATTTATAACAAGTGATACAGTGTTACATATTTATAACAAGTGATACCGTGTTACATATTTATAACAAGTGATACAGTGTTACATATTTATAACAAGTGATACCGTGTTACATATTTATAACAAGTGATACCGTGTTACATATTTATAACAAGTGATACCGTGTTACATATTTATAACAAGTGATACCGTGTTACATATTTATAACAAGTGATACAGTGTTACATATTTATAACAAGTGATACAGTGTTACATATTTATAACAAGTGATACAGTGTTACATATTTATAACAAGTGATACAGTGTTACATATTTATAACAAGTGATACCGTGTTACATATTTATAACAAGTGATACAGTGTTACATATTTATAACAAGTGATACAGTGTTACATATTTATAACAAGTGATACAGTGTTACATATTTATAACAAGTGATACAGTGTTACATATTTATAACAAGTGATACAGTGTTACATATTTATAACAAGTGATACCGTGTTACATATTTATAACAAGTGATACCGTGTTACATATTTATAACAAGTGATACCGTGTTACATATTTATAACAAGTGATACAGTGTTACATATTTATAACAAGTGATACAGTGTTACATATTTATAACAAGTGATACAGTGTTACATATTTATAACAAGTGATACCGTGTTACATATTTATAACAAGTGATACAGTGTTACATATTTATAACAAGTGATACCGTGTTACATATTTATAACAAGTGATACAGTGTTACATATTTATAACAAGTGATACCGTGTTACATATTTATAACAAGTGATACCGTGTTACATATTTATAACAAGTGATACCGTGTTACATATTTATAACAAGTGATACCGTGTTACATATTTATAACAAGTGATACAGTGTTACATATTTATAACAAGTGATACAGTGTTACATATTTATAACAAGTGATACAGTGTTACATATTTATAACAAGTGATACAGTGTTACATATTTATAACAAGTGATACAGTGTTACATATTTATAACAAGTGATACCGTGTTACATATTTATAACAAGTGATACCGTGTTACATATTTATAACAAGTGATACCGTGTTACATATTTATAACAAGTGATACCGTGTTACATATTTATAACAAGTGATACAGTGTTACATATTTATAACAAGTGATACCGTGTTACATATTTATAACAAGTGATACCGTGTTACATATTTATAACAAGTGATACCGTGTTACATATTTATAACAAGTGATACCGTGTTACATATTTATAACAAGTGATACAGTGTTACATATTTATAACAAGTGATACAGTGTTACATATTTATAACAAGTGATACAGTGTTACATATTTATAACAAGTGATACAGTGTTACATATTTATAACAAGTGATACAGTGTTACATATTTATAACAAGTGATACAGTGTTACATATTTATAACAAGTGATACCGTGTTACATATTTATAACAAGTGATACCGTGTTACATATTTATAACAAGTGATACCGTGTTACATATTTATAACAAGTGATACCGTGTTACATATTTATAACAAGTGATACAGTGTTACATATTTATAACAAGTGATACAGTGTTACATATTTATAACAAGTGATACCGTGTTACATATTTATAACAAGTGATACCGTGTTACATATTTATAACAAGTGATACCGTGTTACATATTTATAACAAGTGATACAGTGTTACATATTTATAACAAGTGATACAGTGTTACATATTTATAACAAGTGATACAGTGTTACATATTTATAACAAGTGATACAGTGTTACATATTTATAACAAGTGATACAGTGTTACATATTTATAACAAGTGATACAGTGTTACATATTTATAACAAGTGATACAGTGTTACATATTTATAACAAGTGATACAGTGTTACATATTTATAACAAGTGATACCGTGTTACATATTTATAACAAGTGATACCGTGTTACATATTTATAACAAGTGATACCGTGTTACATATTTATAACAAGTGATACCGTGTTACATATTTATAACAAGTGATACCGTGTTACATATTTATAACAAGTGATACCGTGTTACATATTTATAACAAGTGATACCGTGTTACATATTTATAACAAGTGATACCGTGTTACATATTTATAACAAGTGATACCGTGTTACATATTTATAACAAGTGATACAGTGTTACATATTTATAACAAGTGATACAGTGTTACATATTTATAACAAGTGATACAGTGTTACATATTTATAACAAGTGATACAGTGTTACATATTTATAACAAGTGATACAGTGTTACATATTTATAACAAGTGATACCGTGTTACATATTTATAACAAGTGATACAGTGTTACATATTTATAACAAGTGATACCGTGTTACATATTTATAACAAGTGATACAGTGTTACATATTTATAACAAGTGATACAGTGTTACATATTTATAACAAGTGATACCGTGTTACATATTTATAACAAGTGATACCGTGTTACATATTTATAACAAGTGATACCGTGTTACATATTTATAACAAGTGATACAGTGTTACATATTTATAACAAGTGATACAGTGTTACATATTTATAACAAGTGATACAGTGTTACATATTTATAACAAGTGATACAGTGTTACATATTTATAACAAGTGATACAGTGTTACATATTTATAACAAGTGATACCGTGTTACATATTTATAACAAGTGATACCGTGTTACATATTTATAACAAGTGATACAGTGTTACATATTTATAACAAGTGATACAGTGTTACATATTTATAACAAGTGATACAGTGTTACATATTTATAACAAGTGATACAGTGTTACATATTTATAACAAGTGATACAGTGTTACATATTTATAACAAGTGATACAGTGTTACATATTTATAACAAGTGATACCGTGTTACATATTTATAACAAGTGATACCGTGTTACATATTTATAACAAGTGATACAGTGTTACATATTTATAACAAGTGATACAGTGTTACATATTTATAACAAGTGATACAGTGTTACATATTTATAACAAGTGATACAGTGTTACATATTTATAACAAGTGATACAGTGTTACATATTTATAACAAGTGATACAGTGTTACATATTTATAACAAGTGATACCGTGTTACATATTTATAACAAGTGATACCGTGTTACATATTTATAACAAGTGATACAGTGTTACATATTTATAACAAGTGATACAGTGTTACATATTTATAACAAGTGATACAGTGTTACATATTTATAACAAGTGATACAGTGTTACATATTTATAACAAGTGATACCGTGTTACATATTTATAACAAGTGATACCGTGTTACATATTTATAACAAGTGATACCGTGTTACATATTTATAACAAGTGATACAGTGTTACATATTTATAACAAGTGATACAGTGTTACATATTTATAACAAGTGATACAGTGTTACATATTTATAACAAGTGATACCGTGTTACATATTTATAACAAGTGATACCGTGTTACATATTTATAACAAGTGATACCGTGTTACATATTTATAACAAGTGATACCGTGTTACATATTTATAACAAGTGATACAGTGTTACATATTTATAACAAGTGATACAGTGTTACATATTTATAACAAGTGATACCGTGTTACATATTTATAACAAGTGATACCGTGTTACATATTTATAACAAGTGATACCGTGTTACATATTTATAACAAGTGATACAGTGTTACATATTTATAACAAGTGATACAGTGTTACATATTTATAACAAGTGATACAGTGTTACATATTTATAACAAGTGATACAGTGTTACATATTTATAACAAGTGATACCGTGTTACATATTTATAACAAGTGATACAGTGTTACATATTTATTACAAGTGATACAGTGTTACATATTTATAACAAGTGATACCGTGTTACATATTTATAACAAGTGATACAGTGTTACATATTTATAACAAGTGATACAGTGTTACATATTTATAACAAGTGATACAGTGTTACATATTTATAACAAGTGATACAGTGTTACATATTTATAACAAGTGATACCGTGTTACATATTTATAACAAGTGATACAGTGTTACATATTTATAACAAGTGATACCGTGTTACATATTTATAACAAGTGATACAGTGTTACATATTTATAACAAGTGATACAGTGTTACATATTTATAACAAGTGATACAGTGTTACATATTTATAACAAGTGATACAGTGTTACATATTTATAACAAGTGATACCGTGTTACATATTTATAACAAGTGATACCGTGTTACATATTTATAACAAGTGATACAGTGTTACATATTTATAACAAGTGATACAGTGTTACCTATTTATAACAAGTGATACAGTGTTACGTATTTATAACAAGTGATACAGTGTTACGTATTTATAACAAGTGATACAGTGTTACGTATTTATAACAAGTGATACAGTGTTACGTATTTATAACAAGTGATACCGTGTTACATATTTATAACAAGTGATACAGTGTTACATATTTATAACAAGTGATACAGTGTTACATATTTATAACAAGTGATACAGTGTTACATATTTATAACAAGTGATACAGTGTTACATATTTATAACAAGTGATACCGTGTTACATATTTATAACAAGTGATACAGTGTTACATATTTATAACAAGTGATACAGTGTTACATATTTATAACAAGTGATACAGTGTTACATATTTATAACAAGTGATACCGTGTTACATATTTATAACAAGTGATACAGTGTTACATATTTATAACAAGTGATACCGTGTTACATATTTATAACAAGTGATACAGTGTTACATATTTATAACAAGTGATACCGTGTTACATATTTATAACAAGTGATACAGTGTTACATATTTATAACAAGTGATACAGTGTTACATATTTATAACGGTCACTCTACATTTGCTGGGCATTCTTTTTCTACCACAAATGCTAACAACTTAGAAAATAAACAAAACAACAAACTGGTAACAGGTACGCAAACTATATCTGCATTATCAGACCATCTGACACCTCAGCAAAGCCTCAAGAGGAGTTCATTAAAAATCATATAAAAATTTTAAGAACACCCATAAACCAATAAACCAATAAAAAGTCTATCAGTGAAATGATTAGTTAATAATTAACTCAAATTACATGCTTCCAACTGCATTCCATATTAATTCCCCAAGGATACAATGTATTGTATTTCAAGATATGAATAGATTGTATGTAATTCAAGTTTATCTTTTAAATTCATACGCCTTCAAAAGCCTGCACTAATTTGCTCAAGAATTTTTGCTTTAATCAATGCAGGATTACTGCTATGATACTTTTAAAACTTGCACTGCACATAGTTCTCCAGTTTCCCTTGTTTAACATCTCTGACATACTCCTGCAACCTATTTCTAAAAGATCTCTTTCCCTTATGTAAGCCATATCACAAGGGCATAAACTACTCCTTCCATTGAGCAGGTATATTTGCCATTAGACACAAATATCACTTTATTTATTCTTGAAAAATTATGAACTATGTATTTGCAAACTACATCACTAAACTCACTTATCATTAATCCTAGCACTAGAGAGAGAAAGCTTACTGCAACCCTTTCCTTGTCCATTGCGGGGAGTGCAGGGTTGGCACGTTTAACTATGAAATCAGTAACAACAAGGATGTTGCAACTATCTGAATGCCTGTAGGAGTTTATGGACCAGTTTCGCAGTTTTGATGATTTGTTATAGAGGTATGCATGGGGGCAGGTGTGGATGGAGGCACACGTAAATCCAATGGTGCCTGGGAGACTTAGGCAGAGATCTATTTTTTTTTGCCATCATATGTTATTAAGATGTTCTGCTGCTGTTTATTAACACCAGCTGCTGAAAAGAGACAAGCATCAAACTAAGATTTACATCCCTTGAATACTGAATCAGAGTGGGCGAGAAGTAAATAATTGTCAGTAAGCATGAATTAGTTGATAACTGCCTCAAAACTCCTAGAACTAGCAGGTGGAAAGCATAAGGCATGGGCCCATGATGATCGGAGCAGTGCTGGTTTTATTGGAATTAAGCAAGAATTGTCAAGAATAAGAATCGGCAGTGATTTAGCTATGAATTCCCATCTGGCTGTTATTGTACTGGTGTCATTTTAGCCGCATGCTGCTAGGAATCAATGTCCTGTTATGCCTTCTTTCACCAAGAACAAAGCAGCAGTAATCCCAAGCTGCTTCCTGAGAAGTGGGTCTCAGGCTCTATAGTAATCAGTAGTAATATATCAGGTATTGCATGTGGCCCATAGGCTTTTGGCTTTTGTAGCCTAGTCTTGGTAGATGTATTTTAGCAGTGCATTCAGCAGATCAGCAGCGTAGGGCATCAAGCTGTGCAATGGTCCGAAATGTAAACTGAAGAGGCCCCCCGGAAACAGTAACAAGACCATTGGGGAAGTCACACAGACTACAAATCAGTGTTCCTCTACTCCTTCTTACACCAGGAGCAAACAACAGCACTAATCCCAAGCTGGTTCATGAGCAGCAGTTTGTAGACTCTCCAGAAGTCAGTAGTCCCATTCCAGTTATTATACATTTTATCATCTTATTATCTCTCCACAAATCCATATTTAAGTCACCACTGTTACTGAAAAAGCACATAGAGGATCTCATATCTGTCTTAGAGGATCTCATATCTGTCTTTCACTTCATGCTATATGTTTGCAAAGAGTTATCGACATGCCAGGGTATTAAAGACTTGGCAACTTGGCTATTGAGCATCACGTTTCAAAAAGTAGTACTATGTAAGCTGCATACTCTGCATCTGATAAGAACATGTGTTGTAATCTGTAATATGTCACCTGGTGTTTATAGTATTGTCTAATTGCTGAATTACTGTACAGTGTGCCATGTAACACTCTATCAACACCTGCATCTAATTCTGTGTCACTCCTTTTTTAATTTTAATTGTATGTTATGACAGTAGCAGAAGCACTATTAACTGCTCCCTCATATACATGCTTTGAAATCCCATCTCCCCCCCATATATTTTTATTTTAACCCTCATATAACTGCTTTCATTGACACTCCAACAGCATTGCTTGCTTAAGTAACTTGTTCAGAGTCATGCAGAAGGAAAATCTGGAAAAGAAAATTAAGCCTAAGACTACAGGATGAAGTTCATTGAAAGCTCATAGTTATACTGTTGTATGTTAAACTGCCAGGCAAAACTCCAATATCCTGCTACAATGCTCCAGTGTGTGTGTGTGTGTGTGTGTGTGTGTGTGTGTGTGTGTGTGTGTGTGTGTGTGTGTGTTGTATTGTTATTATTGCTATTCGTGCTGCATTTCTCATGTGCTTAAGACATTTACATTGGCTGCCTACTTGGTGTAGAGTAACATCATTCTGCATTCCTGCTACACAGCTGTCTCTGAGTCACAAATTGGCATTTTGTACACATTTTTCCTACAGTAGTCCCACACAGTGAGCATTGTCTTTGAATCCCACCCACATATTTCTAAGAACCTCAGCCAAATTACACACACACACACACACACACACACACACACACACACACACACACACACACACACACACACACACACACACACACACACACACACACACACACACAGCCCTCTGCTTAGGCAGTGTAATATCCCTTGCTGCTTGTAAATACAGGCAGTTCTGCATGATCAATCTTAATAGGCCAGAATGACTAAATAAAAATATACTTTCAGTGCACCTGGTTAAATATGAGTCCCGTTATTGTTGTTGTTGATATACTTTACCTGGCTAGTCTGGCATTATTTTGGGACATAGTTTGCACATTACCTATTTCACTTACACATCTGGGTGAATACTCATGTCTGCTGTTTTTCTGATAACCAACCCACAATTCATTCTGAAGAATTAAATGAGCCCAAGTCAGAAAAACTGTGACAGAAGCCTCAATGATTACAAACTTAGAGGGTTGGTAACTCCACAGAAAATCCAAGTATCACTCATCCAGCTTTATTACAGTGACTAATGCAAGTACATCACATTTTGTAGTGCTTTATTACAATATTTGCATGTGTTTTACACATACACGTCAAAATGCATATTGTAAACCATTTAGAGCAACACAATTTTGAGAGCTATAAAACAGTTGTTGACTGATAAGAACTTGTTTTATTTTATTTATTTATTTATTTAGTTATTTATATATTTATTTACATTTTTGTTGACTAGGTTAGCCCCACTAGGCTAATGGCCTCTTTTCAAAGGAGACCCAAGGGGGTATTCATACTAACTAGTGGAAACTTGGCCAGGGAACCATGGAACTTCAACTACACCTTCCGCATTCACCCAAGTTACAACCAACTCAGGCAGATGGGGCCTCAGTTTAATGTCTCATCTGACTTAACATTTTATTTTTTAAATGCAATTTGCAAAAATGTATGAAAAAATATAAAATGATTACTTTTAGAAATTTAGCTTCAATACTTGCACTTGTTTAGAATTAAATTTTTTAGGCATAATTTCGCTGTCCACATTCAGAATGGAATTGCATCACAGCTACTCAGTTTGGGCTACATTTATATTAAAGTGGGATGAGAGTTAGTATCAATTTTGCAAATCTTATCAGCTTAATCCTAGATGTTTTCTTTTAATAAAGTGCCATACAGAGGAAAAATCCTCATCAATAAATGTGGGAAAGACTGCTACATGGAGGAGTAAAATCTTACTAAATTCCAAAACTGCACTGGTTCGTAGGTTCATAGGTTCATAGAAAGTTATGAGGCTAACGGTCCTAAGGCTCTTACAAGCCTAGCCATATTTATCCAGAGTTGACCCCAATTGTCAGTGGTTAGGTGAGTGAAGTTTATAAAGGTAGGGGTCTATAGTAGTTAATACCAACTTCCTCTGTCCAGGAGGGATATGGGTGCCACCCCAGGAGTGAATCTGTGGTCACCCATCCTTTGATCTAGGTTGCGTTTGAAGAAGGTCAGGGAGGGGCTTTGTTTCACATGAATTGGAAGCTTGCTCCAAAGAAGTAGCAGACTCTGGAAGATGTATCTATCTCTCCAGCATGACTGTCTCATGTCAGAGGCTAGGTTAAGATCCCTAGAGCGAGTGACCCTTGTGCAGTTTGATTTACGAATGTGTAGCATTTCCCTCAGGGTCGGGTCAGAGACTGCCCTGTAAGCCAGGCACACGTCACCACTTAGCAACCTGTAGGAGACAGAATACAGTGACAGAGCTTTCAGTCTTTCCACATAAGACTTGTTCTGTGTACCCTGTAATTTCTTGGTGAGAAACCTCTGTGGTCTCTCCAATTGTTGCAGGTGTCTGGTGAGGTACATGCAAAAGGGAGCATTGCACTCAATTACTGGTCTGAAGAGGGCCAAGTATAATGGAATTGTAACATCCTGCTGTTAGCCTGGGTCCTAAAAACATCCCAAGTTTTGAAGGGCTAGCTGGTAGAAAGAAGACTGAGCTGCTGGCTTCCAGGTTTCCTGTTTTTTTTTTTTTTTTTTTTGAAGGGGTGAAGCATGGCTTTTGCGTCACCTAACAAGTCAGTGTTAGAAATCATTCCTAGCAGAAAGGCATTACACTGTGATTGCTAGTAAGCATTTACAGTGGGTCATATGCTCAGAACCAAAAATGTTCTAAATATATTGAAATAAGTGTACCTTTATATTTCAAAAAGATTGCAGGAGTTGGGCAAGGCAAAAACCCTATATTTACAGCACAATAACTCCAGGGTCTTGATGTTCATAGCTTATAACTAATAAAGATAATGAATAAGAAATAAGAATGCTTAAGGGCAATAATTAGGTATCCACAGAAGACTGGCCTGACAACAAAGAAGAGATGTATGTTTGCAAAAAGGCACAAAGGGATATGCATGGGACAGATATTAATACATGAGGCATAAGCCTTAAGAGTGATTACCTTACAGTCTTGGCGTGTGTGGTAACATCTGTATCATGCACACCCCCAAGTGTTTTACTGCACTTATAAAATGGGTATCTCACTTCTTTTACAGTTTGAATTTTACAGTTAGTAGCTTATATATGATAATGTTATGTTTTATAGTGTATTTTAATGTAAAATAGTTAATTTGCTGATTTAATTAGCCAAATTGCTGTGTAGGGTTGCAGCTTTTTAAATGTGTAGAATTCAGGGATGAAATTTTCAGGGTAGTCATTTAATGGACCCTTCTTGCAAACTAAAGCTCTGACTTGTTAATGAACTCTTCCCTGCAGCAAGGTACAGGGTTTGAATCTTTCCACCTTCATTTGCCTAATGTGTGACCTTGAGAAAGTCACTTAACCAGACAGTACTTAGGTTCAGTTGGGAATTTCTGCTAGGTTCCTTAATGGTCTGCTGGATTGCATTTCTAGAAGCTGCTTATGAACCTAAAAATAAAATGGATCTGGATAGAAATCCTAGTAAAGTGTACGGTACTTGGCATATATTGTAATAAAACAGTTGTAATACTGTAATAGCTGATTACATTGGGATGATTACTTTTAGGAAGAAAACTAGGTATAAGGAAATAACTTCAGTGACAACCATATATTAAACTGTGAATGCATGTAGTATACATTGAAGGATTGTGTTGGAATGAAAAAAATAATCTCTGCATTTGTGAAAATAAAAATGTAATGTGGATGATGATATGATGGCAATGATGATGATCACAAATATGAAGATGATCAGGAGGAAGAGAATGGTGATGATGAATATGCAATGATGCTAAATATGTGATAATAATGAAGATGATGATGATGACAAAGATAATGTGGTGTAGATGTGATAAAGATGATAATGACAATGAAGATGATGAAGACTGAGAAGATGTAATGAAGATGGCAAAGATGCTGATAATAAGTGTGATGCCCCAGCACTGGTCCAATAATCAAGGAGCCTCAGTCATCACCACTGGCAACAGTGGGGGATGTACACACTGGGAAGATGACAAGTACACACACAGTAAAGTGCAATTTCCCTTAAGGGCACACAGGACGAGACCACAGTCAGTCTGGGTCTGGTTTCTCCCTCTTTCTCCAGATCCCCAGTAAGACTCCCCACTTGCACAGCTATAGAGTTGGGATCCCAGCTGAGTGGCCAAGTGAAGACCTCCAGCACCCTCTCTGTCCAACCAGTGCTTTGTGTCCCTGCCCAAGTAGCTGACATACACACTTTGAGATTTGATTTATACATAACCACACACACACCTGGGAAAGGCTTGCACAGGTTTACTAGCTATGCCCCTTTTTGCCCAGACTATAAGGTAGTTATTACTGCCACCAGCCAACTCTTTATCAGCTAATTTAAGGCTCTTAACAAAGGGTGCCTAATCTTACTGTGTAATGTTACTATTAATCCAAATTGACCTACACACTATCACCAAATAAATATGCAAGTACTCTCAGAACATAAATATGTATCTACACAGATCAACCACAATGAAAGGTTTAAATATATTTAATAAAAAATAATAAAGGAACAAAAAATGCTCAGTAAATAATCACAGTTATATCAGAGTTCAAAATCACATTAAATATTTAAAACAACATTGCAGGACAGTCTCAAATAAATAAAGAAAACATCTAAGCTATATTTCATTATATTCCTGTCTGAATCTAAGATAAATTACTGCACCCTAGTTAACTTACTTTCAGTGCCAGGCAGATGTGGTGAGTGGATGTTCTTGTCAGGTCAAAGATAAAATGCATACCTCTCTCAGAGAGTTCTTAAATTAATAACTCAAATATTGCTGCTGGGACACTTGCAGCATGACATCACTTCTTGTCATCTGACTATCCCAGGTGAAAACCCTCACTGCAACTGGTAGCATTTAACATCTCTCTGTGAAAATACATAAACAAGGACTTCTCTTAGATCTAAGGCAGATGATGGAAGTCGTAAAATAATTTACATTCCTACACATTGAAATATAATACAAAAAAACTTCTAGTTCTAGACATTATGTCTCCTGTTGCATTGAAACTGAAAAATAGCATCTCTTTTATTGCTTGGTTATAAAATAATTTGCATTCAACTATTTTTTCTGAAGTTTTGCAAGTTAACCCTCTATGTGCCAGTTCCCACTATTAAAACATATACATTTACACAGTTACAATAGTTTATATACATTTCTGTTCTTTTCCAGTAGGGTACACTGTAGCTACATCTTTAAGCTGAGTACTCCACAACATATCTCTTTAACCCACATCTGTACAAACCATCTTATATCACATACAGTTCTAATACATTAGTAACACAAGCATATGAATCATGTTAATATACACAAATGACACATAACCATTTACAAAATTCCAGACAACTGTGCTGGCAGTATCTCCCTCCATCATACTTCTATATAAATCATATTAATATATACAAATGACATATAATTATTTACAAAATTCCAGATAGCTGGGCTGGCAGTATCTCCCTCTGTCATACTTCTGTATAAATCATATTAATATATACAAATGACATATAATTATTTACAAAATTTCAGATAGCTGTGGTGGCAGTATCTTCCTCTGTCATACTTCTATATAAATCATATTAATATACACAAACATATAATTATTTACAAAATTCCAGATAGCTGTACTGGCAGTATCTCCCTCTGTCACACTTCTATATAAATCATATTAATATATACAAATGACATATAATTATTTACAAAATTCCAGATAGCTGTGCTGGCAGTATCTCCCTCTGTCACACTTCCATATAAACCATATTAATATAGACAAATGACATATAATTATTTACAAAATTTCAGATAGCTAGGCTGACAATATTTTCTTTTGTGACAATGAGTATTGATGAAAATGATGAAGATAGTGAAGATGAAGCAAAGAAAATGAAAAAAGGTGATAGTGATGATTCTGATGTCAAAGATGCAGTGACAACAATGGTTGGCATGTGATGAAGATACAATAACAATGATAACACAATAAAATGACTGTGATAAAGATGACGGAGGCAATGATTATGCATCATCTTTATTGTTGTTTTCCTCATATCATTGTCATTGTCATCTTCATCATCCTCATTTTTATCTTTATCACATCATGTTTGCCATTTCCAATGCCTCATCTTTATCACATCACTATCTTTATCTTATCATTTGCATCACATATTCATTGTTATCAAAGCACATTCAACATAATCAAGTTCTGTCTTCCTTTCATCTTCATTATGTTCATCACATATTCATTATTATCAACATTGCCCTCGTCATTTTCATCTTTAACTTCACCACATATTCATCTACAAAATCTTCTTCATCACATAGTCATTTCCATCACCATTTTCATCAGCTTATCACCATTGTCCACATTGCATCTTCATCTTCATTATCATTATCTTTATTGCCTCTTCTTCATCATCATCATCATCATCATCCTCATCACATCTTCAAAGTTTTTTCCCTGAATATTATGTCACCTTCATCATTTAATATTCATCACATCTTAATCATCTTTTTGTCATCAACATCTTCACAGCATCTTAATCTTCATCATCATTGTATCTTCATCATCTTCATCTTTATAGCCAGCTTCATCACAACTTCATCACTTTCTTCTTCACCAGAAACATCTTCATGTCATCTTCATTTTCAAAGATGCAGATTATTGCAACAGTTTTCTTTCCTGCACTAATCCATTCAATATATAATACACACAAATGACTTGTTGAGATGATTCAATTAACCCAAATTTTCCTCCTAAAAGCATTCAACCACTGGCAGACAATTGTTTATTACAGTGCACCATCTTTGTTTTTACTTTGTATGCCAAACAAACTTTACTAGGAATTATATGCTGTTGTGAGATGCTTTTCTGCCTTTTACTTGAATATGATGGCATTTAGTTATTTACTGATTATTGTCTGATTGACTGATTGATTTTGCTGCATGCTGTGCCATGTTATGTATTTAAATGTGCTAGATAGTACAGAAAACACCTGCCACTACAAATTGTGTGTCCCAACAACTGCATCCTCAGAAGGCAGGGTTGGATGACATGGAATCAAGAAGTAATTGGGCAGCTGTTCAACAAACAGTGGATATTAACACATGTTTATTAAACTTAATACATACTATTCCACCAAACTAACTACAGCAAAAATTTCAAATAATTCCATTGAAATAATTAAGTAAAAAACTGCATAGACATAGTTTACAGCCAAAAACCCACTTTGTATGATGAGAACATAATTGCAGCAAAAAGAAATGGTAACAAAAACAACTTTGGACATAATCTTTAAATTGGTTTAGCTAGTAGTATGCTTTTTACCTTTAACTGGGTGTCTGTGGTAACATTTTATGTATTTATTACTTTTATTTGAATATGCACTTGTATTCACTCAGTGTTTTACTTTACTGTACTGTACCTTTAGAGTTACATCTTAGGTGAGACAAGACCTGATAGAGTCCTTCAACTTGTCTTAAGGCAACTAAAGGAACAAAACCTGTTATTTTTGTATTTGAATAGTATACCCATACTAAACATATGTACGCTTAACTTACTAGTTTTCTACCTCCAATCACAGCACTGCTTTTCTTTGTATCCTATCTAGACTATATGATTGTATCAGTGAAATATATAACATGGTGCTGCGGTAGCATTGTCGCCTCACAGTAAGACGTTGTCCTGTTCGATTCTCAGCTAGAGCGTTTTCTGTGTGGAGACATGCATGAATGGGCGTACCTTCGTTGAAGATTGTGCGTCAGGGCTGGCAACTCGGCACGTAAAAATCTGATGCCAATCATTAGCGGACCGGAGTTCCGCTGTGGTGACCCCTAACCGGGAAAAGCCGAAAGACACAACAACAACTTGTAGCTGCAATTGAATCAGTATTTATATCTGCATGTTGTATATGTATCTTGTGGTTATTTATAAATGTGGAGCTTTTCTTCCCGGGCTCCACTGTAAAAGGACATTTTGACCAGTTGGACTTTCCTGGTAAACAAATGTAAAATTAAAATAAAACTGCATTTGTGTGTAGCTCTATAATTTCCCTCCTAGGTTTGTGTGGCTGTTTTCTCTTGTCATGGCAACTGGTGCTTTTCCTTCATGTTATTCACTTCCTGTAACTTTCAATACTGCTTCATTTCTTGTTTGAGGAGTTTATACTTTCTCTTTCATCAAGAGGTTTTTTTTACCTTTTTGGGTATCTTTTACAGTTTCAAATCAGATAATATAGTTAAATGTGAGTGCTTAGCACTTAGTCTTTGTGAGCTTGACCTAGGAGAGTTTCTGCTGCTTGATTTTTCTTAATTAATTTACTTTAAGTATTTCTGTTTTGGTAGTTTTTTTTTGTCACACTAAATGACTTATCAAATATTGGAAATTTATTGGATTTTGAAGTCTATGCAAGATTATTACTCTGTCAGCTTGAGGTCCAGGTGGCCTACACTAGCATTCTCCCATGTGAGGAACAGATGTGATGCAAAAGTACCTAGCAGTCTGATTGGCTAGTTTTCCTTGACCATCTTCTATCTATCTATGAGTATGTGTACTATATGTATGTTTGTTCTCAGAATGTACTCAGTAAACATTCAAATCATATGTAAGATTAATTCTTGCAGGGCATGTGTGGCATGTTTAGATTCTGCTGAGTGGCTTCATTATGTCTCTATTCAATCTGTACTTTTGTATCTACATAAATACTGAACATTCCATGACTTTTAGGTAGAAATATAATGGTCTTATAAAACAAGACCTTTCTTTAGTGATCATGACTATTTGTGCTGCAGCTGATTCCTGTGTATTTCCAGATACTATTGTAACTCCTCTCAGGAATGTGATGACTGCTCAGCCCCTGCCTGCCAATTTGGAAACCCCAGCTGACTGTCACAATATGTGGTTCTAGTCCCATTCTTTGCAGACTGTTTTCTGGAAGTTTTTTTTTTACTGCATTCATTTGGATTTTAGATGAGTCCAGTAAAATGCAGAATAGGGAGCTGAACACCTTTGTCTTGCAGCAAGTCACATAGTGACTTGGTACATGGCAGTGGTTTCTTCCCTTACTCAAGACAACTCTGGTATACCTTCCACATGATATGGTATAGCTGCACAGTAGAAAGATAAATCACACAAATGACATCACAAGCTGCCTTTTGCATCCAATATATCTTACATAAGAGCAGATGTTTGAATAGATCTGTTGATTTAATACTACTTTAACGAGAATAAGGCACCTAACACCAATGAGTAGTAGAGCAACTGACAGAAACAAAACAGAGTGCCACATATATAGTCACTTACATTACTTCCTGCCTGCCATTCACAGAAAAGGTCTGATATGTAGTACCAAAGAGTGTCAGATTTCATATTACTGTATAGCTTAAAACATGTTCATTTATTAATGTAGTTTTTTTTTTTTTTTTAACTTTGAAAATGAAAATAACGACACACTGGAAGAATAAAGAATGTCATAAGTGTTTTAGAATGGCTCATAGCTACATTAAGGACTTGTTTTTCATTACTGGGTTTTATGAAGCATAAAGTTCCATGCACAGTACATCAGAGCTTTAGCTATTTTGACTGTCTCCACTTTAATAGGAATGGAACGTATATTATTTCTGTTTAGATATTCTGCACCATTAGGATATTGTGTACATTGGTGGGTTGTTTGAGTATGCTTAAAAGAATTACGAAAACACTGCATATGTGATTTCAGATATTTGAGCTTTTTGGAATAAACAGTTACAGTGCATTACTTTCATTAATGCATCTGTTTTCAGTTACTATGCATTTCAGGTTCTAATTTCTTTATATCCTTAACAGCTTCTTTCGTGCACCTTTAACCTTTCTAAATGAAGCATGAACATTCCTTCTGTTCTGTGGTATGGTTTCTAACATTAGTCTTTCTCAGAATTTGTTTATTGTTGTTAAGTACAACCATATTTCTTTGCTAGTTAGTAATTCTGGTCTTCATTAGTGCATACCTATCACTGTAAGAATCATATTACTAATGTGAGACTGTCTAAATACACTTTAAATAGTCTAGGTAATATGTTAATCTTAGTGATTTTCAGTTGTGATAATCAGGTTTTGTTTTATTTCAATTATATATTTTCCTGATAATGTTCTGAAGACATGGCTTTTGCATTTGTAGACTTTTTTCTTTTTATGTCATTCTTCAGAATAGCTATAACATCAAGTTTATTGTACTCTGTTGTTTGCTGGTTTGAAATGTGGTACAGTATATAGTTATAAACCTCAGCAGTCTGTGATATAATTCCAAAGCTTAATTAGCAAACCAGTTGGGGAATTTGGATAATCCAGACATGTAAAATTGTTAAGTAGTTTCCAAATGTTTTTTTTTTTTTCAGTTCGGACTGCACATTTGTAATAAATGGCATAAAGGGCTTAGCACAATAGTAAAGAAGCAAATACAAAAGTATACTCTCATTCAAAAATTATAATATTCATTAAAAAAATACAAACCTGGTTTTAAACAGTGACCGAAGTGCTTAGTCTTAGATGCTGAATCAAGGAGGCTTTATAAAAGCAAAGTATGTGAATGAGTAAATGTGTACAAGGAAAAGTTATAGTGTTGAGCTACTGTACATAAGATACCTAAGCAAACAGGGTATACATTCTCAATGAAGCCTTATTTGGCAAATCATAGTTTTTTTTAAGTGAGTACAAGGATTCAATATGTGATCTTAGAGTACTAATAATTAAGTAGGGGGGGTGTAGGATGACAGGATGCAGTAGTGCTTCCCACCAGCAAGAGCTATCATTTTAAATTTATAGCTGTTCTTTTTTTCACTTCTGGCAAAAGGACATTACTGTGTTCTTGTTTCAATATAGTCATACACTGGCATTTTGGCAAATTGGAACGACTAGTAAGTAATGCTCTAGACCTCAAGAATTCTGAAAGTTTATTCTCCCGCCTCAAAGTAAACTCTAATAAACATATAATTTTCATAGACATCTACATACCCCCTGATAACAACCCAGACAATATTGAAGACCTCCATTGCGGGTGTGCTTCAACATATAGTCAGAACACCATAATTATTGGGATTTCAACCTAGACTGGTCAACCTGCTCCTCCGACAACCTCTCCAGTTTTATTAACCTCCACGACTTCTGTCCATTGATACAATCCCCTACCAGGATGGATAAGCACAGTGACAAACAATCAATACTAGACTGGACTCTCACAAATAAACCCAGCCTCTGCCATCAATCCGGCTGTCATCATTAGATCACCGATGTAGTAGCCTAAGAGAGATGAGACAAATACCAGAGCATAGAAAGAAAGGGAGGAGGAAGAAGGGTCAGAGTCCAGGAGCCTCTGAAGAATGTCCCTAGCAAAGCCTGGTCTAGACCTTTAGAAAGAATCTAGTTTGTGGTGCTTGGTAAAGGTGTTTAAGATGACCAAGGAGCTGTCTCTAGTCTCTAGTATATTTATAGAGTCTACCCCACAGAAGTAGCCAGAGCCCTGGTAGATTTGGGGCCTGGCTTTACCTGGAAGTGTCTTGTTATGGTGACAATAACAAAAGTAATAGCATGAAATAATTGTTCACAAATTGTCTGTTTTTACACTGATTGTTCTGTTTTCTTTAACTTCATAAAAAAATAATCAGCTGATCAGAAATTCTGAAGGGTTTTTGGCCTGTAAGTGCAGTATCTGAGTTGTCTATGAACTTCCAATGTATATAAAATTATTCTTCCCTCATTTCTTTTGGTTCTGGGAAGAAAATAGCGAGATGTATTGCCTGGCACAATGTAAACTCTGATATAGAAAGGATTTGTTCTCAGTGTTACCCTATCTCTGTGAAATGTGAGCTAAAGATAACGTACCATACCGGCTTGTAATTCAGATACTCATACTGCAGAAGTCAGAGCAACGAGTAAAACTATGAGCATGAAATAGCCTTGTGAACAGGTTCAACAGGAAACAGTGGAAGTTTTTCAAGTACAAAAATAAGATCCTAAAAAGGAGTCAAATGCTTTCTAGGTGTATGGATATGAAATAAAATGCCTTTCAAACAGTGTTTCACTTGAGTAAGAGTTGAAAGGGGGGATCTAAGGGCAGATGAGCAGAGATGGCCTAAAGGTGAATCTTGACAGAATTGTAAGAAAGGCCAGAAAATACTCACTCACACATATACCACAGAACCAAGGGGTGTAAGTCTTGTAAGTGTCTTGATTTTTGTCTTGGCACCAGCTAATGTATCTTTTCTACTTACCCATATATAATTCCCTAGTATCATCCAGGCAATCAGCTTTAGAAGTTGAAGGTTGGGGTGTATTAAACAATCCTTGCCTTGTGTGAGTAAGTCCATTCTATAAGGAAGCTTATGGTAATTGCTCTTGGCCATCTCCCAAAGAAGGGAGAACCACTTATATCAGGGTCAAAAGATGGTCACCACAATCATCCTTGGTGAGTCTTTCTGCACCATTAAAATAACCCTGGTTACACTGCCAATCATTAGTGGACCGGAGTTCTGCTGTGGCGACCCCTAACTGGGAAAAGCTGAAAGACATCACTATTAGAAGAAATGGTGGCAAGGCATACATGAACATTCTCAACCATGGAAGTGAAAGGCATCTGTCTAACAAACCTATATGTAAGGGGACCTGGAGCAGAATTTCTTTAACTGTCTGTTGTGGCTGGAGGCATCAGATTTGCTTGACACGTTTCCCCACAGCTGGTGAAATTCCTGGAAGATCCTTGGGTGTAACTTCCATTCAAGAACATCTATTCTAATCCTGCTCAGCTTTTCTGCAATATATGCTGTCCTAATAAAATGTAGGTAGACTGGAGGGCAGATTGAACTGAGTCTGTAATTCCCATGCTATTAGAACTAGCCTGCAAAGGTGGTAGGAACTGGATTCTTCTTGGTTGTTTATGTACCACATCATCTGGTTTTGACTATGATTGCTAGTAGAGGGCCTGGCATCCAAAGATCGTTCAGAGATTTGAGAGCAGTTGTTACAACCATCATTTTTTTGACACTTATTTGCTTTAATTTGTCTTGCTTGTTCCAGAGACACTAGATTTTTACCCCATGAACACTGGTCTCCAAGTAAAGTCTGATGCATCTGTGTTTACAGACTGAGTAGGCGGTTTGAAGGAAGAAAAGTCAACCTTGGTTGAGAGACAAATTACTCAATCACCAAAGTAACTCCTTTTTGTCAAGCCCCAAAACTAAGGGGATGTTGGTGTTGGGTCCACACTGATTTGATAAATCACTGAATATTTCTCATATGAAGTCTGGCCAAAAGAATCACGAGAATAGTAGAGGCCATAAAACCTAGAATTCTGATATATTCCATGGCAGATGCCAAAGTAGGACTGGAAAATATCAGCATCTGCTCCTTGTAGCATTCCACTTTCTCCTGAGGAAGAAAAGCCATGATAAAGAATGTGCCCAGTAAACATCCCAGAACTGCTATCCTGTGAGACAGGCTGAGAGAAAATTTATCTGTGTTTACGTGAAAACCCAGGATGAGGGAAATTTTTTTACCTAAGCCAGAAACTCTTGACAAGTTATGAAATAATCTGCAAAATCATATAAATATGGAAAATGTGAATGCCCTGCAACCTGCCATAGGCTATTACAAGAGACAGATATTTTGTAAACACTCTTAGAGCTGTTGAAAAACCAAAGGGCAAAGCAGAAAAGTGAAAATGTAAACCAGACACAGAAAAAATGTAAAAAGCACCTGAATTCTTTGAGAACTCAATGCGATGCAAAGGATTAGAAAGAAAAGTCTAGGACAGGTCTCTGAGTTCCTTCTTTCTTTGCAACCAGAACGATCTTTAAAAAAATCTGCCCCCTCTTAGTCATGAGAGAACATGATATATAACCTCCTGATAAAGCAATGGATCTAGAATAGGAGGGAACAGGGAAGTCTGACTGGCTGGATGAAGAGGAATCCTTGAAAAAGAGGAAAGGAATCCCACTGCCAGTTGTAGCCATTTTGAATGATTCTCAGAACCCAATTGTCTCAAGTTATCTGGTACTACAGAGAAAATACCTTGACTTAGGAAAGTTTTACAGTATTACCAGGTGGGGAGGGGTAAGCTAATGAAGGGCATATAGCCAGACTATTTTCTTCGACTGTCCTTAGTTTTGAGAGGAGCCTCCTTTCTTCTTGAAACCTTACTTTCATTGCTTTTTGAAACTGTATTTGTCTGTGGCTTGCTGGGAACACTTATTCTGTTTCCTGAGAAAGGACCTGAACTGAAAGAAAAGTTTCTATTATACTTTGACAAGTAGGACTGAAAATCTGGATAACACCGCAAATTAACTTTTCCCCTTTCCTCCACCCTTTTAAGGACTTTAGCAGAGGAAAGACTAAATAACACCTTTTTATCCAGGGAACCATTCAGGATCTCAGTGTTTACATCCTCTGGCAGATTCTGAGAAAGTAGCCAGACAAATCTTCATATCTGTGACAAATGGGCAGCTGCGGTAGAAACCGCATCAGCAGTGTCATGAGCACATTTTACAGAGTTCTTGGTTACCTAAGACAGAGAGGATACTAATGAATTCAAAGATGCCTAAGTACTGAAGAAGGGAGGTCAACAAAAAATCTCATATTGTGAAAGGAAGACAGTAGAAACTAAGACATGTGAGCCTGACAATTCACTATTCTGAAGGCTAAAGTGGAAGAAGGATAAACTTTCTTTCCAACCTAAGACTTTTCCAAGCTTGTCAGAAGGAATATGGTTAGCTGTCATAAGGAGTTTGGCAAATGCTGATTTTGACTGAGAAACTACTGCATGGTTTGAAATGGGTTTAGAATAAAATAATCCGTGTGACTGTGGCATGTAAAATAATTTATAAGACTTTCTGGGAGCAGGTAGTTGACTGTCAGGTTAAATCAGGATGCAAAAAAGCATTTCAGTCAGGAGGAACAGCTGCAGGTTGAAGAAAACACACCAGGTACAAACCATAATGTCTTTGCAGAAATGTGGGTATTTCATTTGTTCCCACTGAAACAAGTTCTTCATTTTGGCAATAGTATCAGAAAAATGCAACTCTGTAGCACTGCAATCTGAAGAATATATTTCCTCAGACTGTGGAGTGGGACTTTGAGAAACACAGTCTAAGTCTAAATCTTGTCCCTCAGACTGGAGATCAGAATCAGAGATTTAGAGAGATAGAAAAATAATTTTCTTTTAAATAAGGGGGAAGACTCAGCATGTAAAGGTGGACATTATTTAAATAAATCTTTAGCAAAGCCTAGCCAATCCTCCTTATCTGTTTTAACAGATGATATATGTCTAACTTTATGTTTCTTTTTATTGGGAGACACCCCAGAAAAAGAGTGACTTGAAGAATGGATCCTTCCTTGTATATTGAAGCTCCTCAGAGTGGCTTAACAAAGGAGCATCACCAGGTCCCAGCCCTGATGCCAGCAGGAATGATTCTCCCTTACCCATAAAGAGCAGCCGAAGAGCTACAAAGGACATGCTTGCCTACCAGATCTTATTGGCGTCCTGAGGAGCAGCATCATAGGCACCAAGAGAAAGTGATGGCAGTCTGGGGACAACAGATGGCCACGCTGGAGTCACCCATCAGTTGTGGAGGTGAAGGGGAAGCCAGAGTCAAACCTGTCCACACCCATGAATAACTTTTCTCTTCTTGCTGCTTAGGGAGGGAACAATCAAGCTATCAGGACCCAGGTCCATATCCTTGCAGAACTTTGAGGAGTTGGTCTTACCTCCTGACGGAAAAGTTAAGTTCTGAAGTAAAATGTTTTAGTGACAACAACCAAACACACTAGTCCCAGTCCCCAACAACAGTTTTTGACAGAAAAGTAACACTTTTCCTCACAAAAAAAATTATAAATTATAGGGGAATATGTACAGGGATCCAGGACTGACTGTGTACTGAAAAAAAGTGCCTGACAAGTGACTAGTGGATCCTTGAAGAATCTTTCTTATGTCCTGAAAGAAAAGTTAAGGTCTGAAGTAAAATTGTTTAGTGATAACCACCAAACATACTAGCTCCATTCCTAAACAACATTTGTTTTTAACAGAAAAGTAACACTTTTTCTCACAAAATATGATAAATAATAGGGGAGTCTTCAGCAGAACTGTGTCTGACAAGCAGGTGACAGAACTAAGAATAATTGATGAAACAACAAACGTAAAGAAGCACCGACAGTACCGCAGCTAGGAGATTTATTTAAGTTGAACAGTACAAACAGTACACAGGTTAGCACTTTCAGGGATCTACCCCTTCATCAGACAACTGTTGAAATTCCACACTTCCTTAAATACTTGAAACAGTCACATGATGATACAAGCATACAAGCAATTACCCTAATCACTGTTAATTAAAAAGAAACACAGTTGCCAATGCAGAATAAAAATCTAAATCTAAATAATGCAATAAGAATATCATATATCACACATTTCTTATCCAAGCTAATAATTCTGTTAAAACATTTATTTATTTATTTATTGCATTTACTCGTGGTGGTGGTGCTGCGGTAGCGTTGTCGCCTCACAGTAAGACGCTGTCCAGTTCGATTCTCAGCTAGAGCGTCTTTTACGTGCAGACATGCGTGAATGGGCGTACCTTCGTTGAAGGTTGTGCGTCAGGCCTGGCAAGCCGGTATGTAAAAATCAACTGCCAGTCATTAGCGGACTGAAGTTCCGCTGTGGCGACCCCTAACCGGGAAAAGCCGAAAGACACAAACAAATTTATTTATTGCATTTGTTTACCGGGATAAGTCCACTGGGCCTAAAAGAGCCCATTTTCAGTGGAGGCCCAGGGAGAAAAGCTCCAACGAGATACAGAAAAAATATAAACATTAATTAGTACAGAAGCAGAAACAGTGTTACAGATAGTAAATATAGTAACATACAGAATATATACATAAAAGCAGGAATCTAGTTTGTTTGATTACAGCAATATATACAGAAAATATACATTAAAGCATAATTCAATGCATTCAGTCAGATTGGTATAAACAGAGATCAGTATTATTGTACCAGAATCAACAAGTGAAGATAAAAATAAATATGGAGAAAATATCATCAGTCACTAGCATAGAAAAAATACATACAAAAAACATATAAAATATATCTATGAAAAAATGTGTACAAAGTACATCTGACTTGTTACCAATGAGTATATGTACTAATGCATGTGCCTTGCTAAGAGTATATAGGCATAATATAAATAGTGAAAAATATATAAACTAATGTTAAAATATACTTATATATTTACATACACATAAAAACAGCATATAGACATGCATAACTATAAAAATATAAAAATAAAAAAAATATGAAAAATATAAAAAATATAAAAAATATATACTAAATATCACATTCAGAAAACTCAATGCCTCAATGGTCGAGCTTTTAAAAAAGGTTTAAGTGACACCATTTGATTCAAACCTGGGGGTTTATCTGCATTAAATCGTATGATCCATCTCTGTTCGACAGCTTCTGTATCATTAGATAAGTTACCCCACCTCTGTTTCTCCGACAATATCTGTAAAACTAAAAATTTGTAGATATGTTCTGGTCCTGTATACTTAGTGTGCATGGCAATAGCACTACTTTCTTTAACATTTCTGATGTCTCTATAGTGTTCAAGGATCCTATCCTTTAGGCGTCTATTAGTCTTGCCTGTATAGAAACTGTAGCATGCCATACAATATGCAAAATAGACCACGTTTGATGTAGTGCAGTCAGCATAACAATTACTACTATAACTAAAATTCCTAAAGGGATGTGTAAATGTGCTGCCATTATGTATGTGATTAGAGGCTGCACAGTCCCTGCACATATATGTACCCATTCTGTCAGACTTATTAGTGGTATTGATTGTGGCACTTCTATAGCATAATTCATTTCTCAATGTTCTGTTATTCTTAGTCCCAATTATGCCTTGTAGGCTGTCAGTCGTGGAAAGGATTCCCCAATTTTTAGTAACAACATCACATACTACATTTATGTTGCTTGCAAACGTTAGTGGCATCCTAAGTGTATTGTCTGTACCTCTGTATTTATGTGTGTCCACCTCTCATCAATATCATTAGATAAGTTACCCCACCTCTCTTTCTCCGACAATATCTGTAAAAATAAAAATTTGTAGATATGTTCTGGTCCTGTATACTTAGTGTGCATGGCAACAGTACTACTTTCTACATCAAACGTGGTCTATTTTGCATATTGTATGGCATGCTACAGTTTTTATATAGGCAAGACTAATAGACGCCTAAAGGATAGGATCCTTGAACACTATAGAGACATCAGAAACATAATGATACAGAAGCTACCGAACAAAGATGGATCATACAATTTAATGCAGATAAACCCCCAGGTTTGAATCAAATGGTGTCACTTAAACCATTTTTAAAAGCTCGACCACTGAGGCATTGAGTTTTCTGAATGGCATGTTTAGTATATATTTTTTTATATTTTTATAGTTATGCATATATATATGCTGTTTTTATGTGTATGTAAATATATAAGTATATTTTAACATTAATTTATACATTTTTCACTATTTATATTATGCCTATATACTCTTAGCAAGGCACATGCATTAGTACATATACTCATTGGTAACAAGTCAGATGTATTTTGTACACATTTTTTCATAGATATATTTTATATGTTTTTTGTATGTATTTTTTCTATACATGGTTTAACAGAATTATTAGCTTGGATAAGGAATGTGTGATATATGATATTCTTATTGCATTACTTAGATTTAGATTTTTATTCTGCATTGGCAACTGTGTTTCTTTTTAATTAACAGTGATTAGGGTAATTGCTTGTATCATCATGTGACTGTTTCAAGTATTTAAGGAAGTGTGGAATTTCAACAGTTGTCTGATGAAGGGGTAGATCCCGGAAAGCGGTAACCTGTGTACTGTTTGTACTGTTCAACTTAAATAAATCTCCTAGCTGTGGTACTGTCGGTGCTTCGTTACGTTTGTAGTTCCTTATTTTCCACTGACAGTTTTGTGCCTAGAGAGGACTCTGTGCACCTATTTATACTAATTTCTTTTCCTCTCTAACGCAACATGGCAGAAGGAAACGCTACCACTATTGCAACTGAGCTGAATAGCGATATGAATTTCAGCAATGGCTTCAAGACTTCATCTACAGAATGCCTGAATGGGCTGTTATCAGCTAATGTGAACCCCCTATTGAATATAGGGTTGAGGACATTGGATGTAACTTATAGGAATGCCCTTTTGCATAGAACTAGTATGCATCCTAACTATATATTTAAAAACATAATTAAAGGACAAGCCATGAGAGTGTCCCGCATGAATCCTACTGAGGCTGGTTATAGGAAGGAAATTCAGAAACTTAATGAACATTTGAAAGAGAGATCATATTATTTTGATGAAATCAAAGAAAATATTTCATCCGTAGATCAACTTAGAGACAACAGAGCTTTGCCATATTATACTAGAAGAGAACAGGATATACAGATATACAACGAGAATAGATGTGTGGCGTTTGGTGACTATACATCCAAAGCCTGCATTTATAATACTCAGTATGTCAATCAAATTAAGGATGTTTATTTTAAGTACTGGGATATTCTGAAGGTAGACCCTAACATTTCTAAAGTGGTGGGTGACACACCTAATTTTATATATAAGAACAGAATGAATCTGTATAGAATGTTATGTAATTCTGGACGGTTTGAATCCAGATCTCACATTAATTATATGTACAAATCTAGTACCATGCCATGTCAGAGATGTAATTTTTGTGATTTCATTGATACAAATGCCAGTTTTATACACCCTGTCACACATTATTACTATAATTTTTCTTGTTCAGCTGATTGTAACTCACAACATGTAGTTTATTTGGCCACCTGCGGTTCTTGTCCTGCATTTTATGTAGGCAAAACCGACAGGCGGCTAAAGGACAGAATTAGGGAGCATTTATATAATATAAGAACTAAATCTGTAAAGAATGCACTCTCAAAACATGTAATTGATACCTCAACTGAGCACCAGTTTAAATTCTTAGTTATCCAGATTTATCATCCTACCATTCGGAGAGGTGATACCTGGAACAAAACTGAACAGAATGAGGCCAAGTGGATCATCAGACTTAGGGCTGATTGTCCACCTGGCCTAAATGATAGGGTACCTATCAAACCTATCTTAAAAGGGAAGAGACTTAGTAAGCCTACACAATAAACTAGTAGCTTATTATTAAAGATATTTATAATATCTATGCCATATAGGTGATTGTTTAAATTTTAATTTATACAATTGTATTTATAAGTTGTGAGATTTTAAATTAGAAATGTATTTAATTATTGTGTATATTTATGTGTATTAATTGAAATCAAAAAATTTTAAAAGGATGTGATGTCATGGCAAAAGCCTATAAATACTGGTATTTTATTTGAATGTTAATGGCCTGAGGAAGCCTTGTAGGTGAAAGCGCTTGCCATTAGTCATCATGATGTTATCCAGTTGCGTTGTTGTACAGTTTTAATAAATATCTGCTTGGACTTTTATCGTATTACCTGAGGATTATTTCGGATGCTTGGATTGAACACCTTGGATTTATAATAGAATTGCATTTATTCTCAGCCCATTCATCTCCTTTGTATTTAAATAAGTTATATAAGTTTAAATGTCTCCAGTGGCAACGCTTCCACTTGGAGGCTTGTCTTCAGCAGAACCTTGTTCCTAGAGGGCTGCATGTGCTAATTGTGCCCACTTATGGGCAAACCTATCCTGAACTCCTCAGGCGTTGGCAAGTCATTAATTTGGAATGTAGCTCTAAGCATTTACACTTATTAATTGAGTTTTTTCATCAGGAAGAAGAAGAATTATCCAAGGACATCAATACAATCTATGGCAACATCGTAGATAACTATCCAATACAACTGGTTGATACTAAACTTGAGACTTTGCATGAAAATATAGTAAATTATGAGAAAAGGCTCTCAACAGTAAAAACACGTAAGCTTAATAGAGATTTTAATGATTTTTAGTGTGGGAACGTATTTTCCTGGGTGAGGGAACATCCCCCCATGAGTCAGATGAGACAGACAACTCAAATGGTTCAATCTGAACCTTCACATGCTAAACGTCATGATGTCATTTTGAATGAAGGCTTGGGCGACAAACCTACTTTGGCTAATTCTATGCATACAGAAAGTAGCAATGCGTCTACCAGCTATGCTGATGCCATAAAAAGTTCCATAAGGCAAGTAGCTGGCTCTAAAGTAAGTAAATTGCAACCAGATGTCAATAGTATTGCAGCAATGAAACCGAAGGACACGAGGAATCGACAGGCAGCACTTAATAGTTCGCCAAGTGGCCTTGCTCCAGTGGATAATGTGAATCATTTTTTTTATTGCAGGAATCTCTGCCCATCAGAGGACGTTCATTGAACCGCAGTCAGCAGAGACCGCTGAGTGCAGAGGGCCAGGACAGGAAAAGATTCAGGAAGGTCTAATTTTCAACATTTCATCTCACTCATTGACAGAAAACCAGGTAAGACTTTTGAATAAAGGGCTAAGCTTTGTTCCAGCAAGGAAGGCTGATTTAACTGAAGTTATTAAAGACCTTAAACTTTTTGGTCGGACTTTGACACTAAAAACTATTTTTGGCAGTAGCTCCCAAAAGACTATGAATGTTTTTAAAAAACCTAGCATATTTGTTCCACCGAACAATGAGGTTATTGACACTTTTATTGATGTGTGTGATAGAGAACTGAGGGAAATGCTCAATACTAGGAATGACTTCCCTAATACTTTTCACAATTTAAGCAGAGAGGAATATTATGCTCTGTCACAATTAAAGTAAATGCACTTAATTGAGATAAGACCTGCTGACAAGGGAGGGGGCATTGTCGTGATGGATAAGCAAGTGTATGTAGATCCGATGCTACGACTATTGAACAATGATTTTACCTATCAGACTATTTCCAACAATGTTGGAAAAAGTGTTATTGACAAGGTTTCCTTTCTTATTTTTGATTTGTTAATCACGGGTATGATCAATGAAGCATTATTTGAGTACTTTTCGGTCAGTAATCCTACCATTCCTGAGATTTATGGTCTTAATAAGATACACAAGAATATTTTAGTGCCACCCATGCGTCCCATAGTCTCAGGTAAAGGATGGGTTACTGAACCTTTATCCATCTATATTGAAAAGAGCCTGCACCCACTTTTAATTAATTGTGAGAGTGTGTTAAGGGACTCTAAAGTTTTCTTGGAAACCCTTAGGTTGAAATGTACAGAGACAAATATGGCTATCGGCACGGCCTGTGCCAATAGTTATGCCAACCTTTCTTTGGTCCAATGGGAACGTACTTACGTATTAACTAATAGAATGTATGGTAGATATATTGATTGGTACATCAGATTTGTGGATGAGTGCACCATAATCAAAGTACTGAACCACTAAGCCATGACAGCTTAGCAGAAACATGCACTGTTAACATACATATACTTATAAATGGAAGATTAACCATTGCTAAGCAGGTTTGCTGTTAGCCGAGAATTTTCAGAAATGGCCAATCACAAATAAGTGTGGGAAATGCGGCATATTTAAGCTCCATAGGCAGGAATACTCACCATAACTGATTGTAGCTCCCATCTGCAGTCAGAATGGCTGGTGCTGGAGAGGGTACTCACTTTCGAGCGCAATGCTGGGGCATCGAGGAGTCAAAATACATGGTTTGGCTCCTTGTCCACCATCATGAGTCAAGACTCCTGCAGGGCCAGTTCCAAGGGACGGAGTACAAAGCAGAGGATTGGAACCAGTTAGCTCATGATCTCACCAGTGCCACAGGCATCCCTCGGACTGGTGAGTAGGTCCGTCACCACCATGCAGACCTGAAGAAACGGAAGCAGGCCCTACTGAACCGATGGATACAGGAGGCCTGTGACATGCAAGATGCCCCACTACTGAGTAGGTAGCCATGGAATGAAGTATGTAAGACATGCTAATGTAGTCTATATAATGGATAGGTATGTCTCAATATCCCTTCATTTACTTCACAGCTGCAGGTGTCCGTGCTGCGAATCAGCAAGCCTATGCAGATAGGCTGCTAAGGCTGTGCCACCAGGCAGGTTAGTAATTATTCTGCATGTATTGTTATATAAAATAGGTGAGAGAGCCTGAAAAAAGTGTTGTAGCCCAATAATAAAGCCATAAAATGCCCTGAATAATTTCTCTGCATGTACTGTTATATAAAATAAGTCAGAGAGCCAGAAAAAGAGTGCTGTAACCCATTAATAAAGGTAAAATAAGTCCGGAATAATATCTCTGCATTTACTGTTATATAAAATAAGTGAGTGAGCCTGAAAAAGAGTGTTGTAACCTATTAATAAAGGTATAATACATCTTGAATAAGCCTTCTGCATGCACTGTAATATCAAATAAATGAGAGAGCCTCTAGAAAACTGGGTAATGTAATTAATAAAGGTATAATACTTGGAGTGTGTCCGTGTCACTTACTTTGAAATGTTGTTGTACCCTTGCATTATATAAATAGTACTGTTGTATTAAGCGCTGTCAACCCACAGTTGGGCAGTCCCATATAAAGTGGATGAAGGAAGTGCCAGTAGCTGTGAAGCATATATACAGTCCTCAACAGTTGGTTAATGGCTGGCATGCATAGGTAGATCTGGCACATGAGTAGCTTGTTAATGTGTTCCCCAGAAAAGTGAGTGTGCTACTTGAAATGTAGGGTTCTGTAGAAATATAACTGAAAATGTCACGTGAACATATCCAGATATGTAGCTATATAAATATAAATAAAATATATAACTATGTAGCAGTAACATCTGCATCTTGGACAGTTAGTATGTCAGATATAGGTCAGGTATAAAATGAACTAGCCAAACCCATCACACAACCTAATGCACGTTGCCTAGTGTAATAATACATGTAGGGGATATACACCTGCAGTCAGTAGGAATGTAGTGCAAACTATAAGTACTTATAAGATGTTAATGGAGGCATCTTTTTACACCCTACTGTATGTGCATAAACAATGCAATTCCACACCTCAATGGGTATGTGTAATCTCAAAACATTTGTTGGGACATATGTCCTATTGTTCTATAAATATCTGCATTTACTTTGATGCATGTGCTCTGTTCAAACACCACAATCTTGGTGGCCTGTTGCCACCAATCATCCCTGCATGCTGTTGGAATGTCCACTGTCATTCAATATATGCATGTTATGCTTGCTGTTCAACTGTTGGAACCCTGGTGTGTTGGGTTAATGGGAATATTACTGCATGCTGTTACAACTAATTTGGAATGCTGTTGTCTATGTTGTAATTAAACACACCTAAACACAGAACGTATGGGAAGACCGGTCCCAGCGGACCCACCTGTCCCTCCTCAGCTGGCAATTGCACCTGGCACCAGCAGGTCCGGTGCCCAGCCCAGGCTCCCCTCCTCCGTTGGTCCTGTGCCACCTTCGGGTGAAAGCGCTGCAGGGGATGGGGCTCGTCCTCCCATGCAAGCGTGGGTGGAGAAGATCCACCTGTCACCCTCCAAAAGGTCCAGGCTGTGGTGCGTAAGGAGATCCAGTGTTCAGTCGCTGATCCCCTATGCCAGCTCAAGGCAAGTGTGGCGCGACTCACGGGTGAGCCTGCCCCTCCTACGCAGCCCCAGCACAGCCACCCTTGGGGCTGTGAAGGTGCAGTGGTGACTGCCCATGGGTGGGGATCTCAGTTCCACTGTTACCATCTGTGGGCTCATGGGCTTGCGATTTCCAAACATCCGACCCGTCAATTGTGTTCACCCACCCCATGTGTCATATTCCGCCCCTGTATGCATCTTGTTTGTCTTGTATGTTTACCTCCCCAACCTACCTTCCTAAATATACCTACTTCCTCTACCTCACATTCCACTCTCACCTAAAAAAAAAAAAAGGGCAATCTGTTCCCACAAAAAAATTACGCCCCATACATAGCTGCCCATTTTGCACACATGTCCATGGGACATGTAAACTGATAATTATAATTGGCAGTACAACATACTTTCTTGTCCTCACCCCTCTCTCAGGGGTGGAAGGTTTCAAATCTCACTCCAAATTTCTAACATATGCACAGCTGTTACTGGTAAAGAAGTGGGCAGCTATGGACCTTCCCTACACCCGTTCTGCACATCCTGAGCTGGTTTTCCTACTGTCTTTCCCTCTTTGTGCCCCCTTTTTCACCACTTTCCTATCTCCCCATTTTCTTTTCTTTCAAAGAAATTAGCACGGGGGTTAGCGGGAGTAAGCACTTTTAAGCAGTAGTTAGCGGGTTTGAGCGAGTGTGCGCATGTGTGCGCTTAGCTAAGTATTGCTAAGCATCGCGCAAACCCGCTTAAAACTGCTTAAAAGTGCCTTAGTCACTCTGCATGGCAGGGCCCTTGTTCTGCTGAGCAGCAAAATAAAACACCTCTGTCAGTCTCAAACCCCGGACCTTGGACACACTACACTGCATGAGGTACCACTAAGCCATAGTAGACAAAAAAAAAAGTTGGTGCTGTAATAAATATATCATGCATTACAATGAGTGAATGTAAAGGGAAAATAGGAATGCCATAACACAAATCTTATTCTGTGGATCATTACCAGCAGTTGTTGTGGAATTGCATGACATAACTGTGAAAAGAGAACCAGCCATTCTAGCAGGAAATAAAGTTACAGTAGCACTTTGCAAACCCCACACAGTATCAGAGCAGGATAAACACTGGCATATTTGAATAGGGCAGAGGCCATACTTCCCAACTGTGACTGCTTTTCAGGGACGTCCCTGATTCGTAAACAAATGTTAGCTGTATCCCTCAGAATCCCTCTGAAAAATACTAACGTTAGGCCGAAAAGTGGGGAATTACACTTAACGAATAATGTCAATAAGTAAGAGTACACACTGCTTGCACATCAGAAAAGGTGTATTAATACATATGCTCTGATTCTCTCACAGTCTCAACTTAATGTCTGTAATATATTGCAGGTGTACCTCACTTATACGTACCTTTTCCTGAGGCTGTTCAAATATATAACTGAGTGTATCAGAGGCCTGGCAGAGGCAGAAACACACATGCATTTCAGCTTTTCTGCTGTTACACACTTTGGAATGAGTCCCACAAGCATACCCTTATGTAAAAGTACAACACAGAAATATCGAAGGATGTAGCCATGTACTGGTAGCAACCAACTCTGATGATGCCATTGTTCCAGTGCAGAAAAGACCGGTGTGGTGCACAGACAAAGAATAATAGGCTAACCTCTGGCTACCATCTGGATATGTCCATAGGTGGGAGCTAAGCAGACAGTCTACTTGCCTAGACTAACAGGTACACAGCAATCCTGTATGTTCAGCAAGATAAACATCACACAATAATATATAATGCTCTCTGTACTTCTGCACCCCTACCCAAAAGAACAACATACCTGTGTATTCAGGCTCTACCAAGGATGTAGGTTGGCATACTCAGTACTGAAATTTGTCCAGTTGTCTTGAGCAGCCTGTGCTAATGTCAACACAAATAAACAACAAACTGTTCAGAAGTGAGTTAATTAATATTTACAGTATAGTAGTTCACAAACAGTTAATGTGCCAGAAGAATACATTGCAATAACTACTTTTGTATGGCAGTTAATTGTCTAATTAGAAAAGAAAGTACATACTCCCATGTATCTTGTGTAAGCATTTGGAGGGGTGGGTAAAATTCTACACTGACAAGTGTGTACTAGAAGCAGCAACATTCAGGTTTGAGTACAACATGCAAATCACTGGCTACAACCCTAGCTTCAGATATGAGAAGTATACCAACCTTCTGACTGACACAATGGTGTCCACAGCAAACAAGCATGGGCCCCACTTTGGAAAGCTGAAAGGGCTATGCCTGCTTAACTTTGCATTTTATAGCAGTGGGCTGCTATGACAGTGAGTACTGCAATTACCACACAGCAGGCTGCATGCAATTAGTAAATGGTGGGCACCAATTGGTGCAGAGGCCATCACATGCACATGTGCAGATACCTAGAAAAGCAGGCTGTACTTGCTGTCCACACATGCAATAATCTCATTGCAGCAAGAGAGAGAGAGAGAGAGAGAGAGAGAGACAGAGACAGAGACAGAGGCAGAGACACAGAAACAGACACAGACAAAGAGACAAAAACAGAGAGACAGAAAAAGAAAGAGCAACAGCAACAGACAGAGAAAACACAAACCAAAAAAAAAAAAATCAAAAACAAAAAATTATTTCCTTTAAAAACAGATGGAACAGAGAAATACAAAGGAAAGGTATGTAACACATATGTATTTGCTGGCATGTAGTAGATGTTTTTGAAGAGTACTCTACATACTGTGAATCATCCATATGTGGCAGCAGTATATATCTATATGTATCTGTACATGTGCATAGGGCAAGGAACATACTGCAACTGTTTGTGAAGGGTGTGTATATATATATATATATATATATATATATATATATATATATATATATATATATATATATATATATATACGTTGTTGAAGGTTGTTATGTGCATATTTCTATGTAGGTTGTAGTGTGTGGCAAAGAAAACAGCATGCAGTGCTGGTATATGACATGTGGTGGTTAAACGCTGTGGGTATGCTCTGTCAGTTTTGCAGTGTTGCAGCCAGTGAGGCCTGCTAAAGCTACATGGGCTGAGGACACCTTCAATGCAGTCTGCACAACACTGTGCAATATTATTACATAACTGTATATCTCACAACTGTCACATAATTGATGTTCCCACCATGAACAGTGGACTGTATATGTGCCTATATGTACATCTATATGTACAGTATGTGTGCATGTATGTGTATATATATATATATATATATATATATATATATATATATATATATATATATATATAGAGAGAGAGAGAGAGAGGAAAGAGACATGGGTCATACTTACTGCGACAGGTGCCTGGCGACCAAGGTATGGACTGAAGCTCAGTGTTGGCACTGCAGTGCCATCCCTTCTTGCCAGAACACTGTACCCATTAACTACCACATAGGTGGTAGTCTACCTAACACCGAAGGTGTGATAAGGGAACATGGGACACAGGTGGACAGTAGCCTCCCCTTTGATAGTCACAGTGCCACACTAGTCATGTACTCTGTCTACATGGTACACATCATCACAAAAGGTGTGTCATCTAGGGAAATATAGGTCAGTGATCCCCTCTACTCATCACACTTAAAACCCATTAGAGAGTACAATGCCCCATGTGGTATGTACCTCACATGACAACTACAGCAACTGGAAAGGCCACAGACATACCTCACAAAGAGTAATACCGGCCTCAAACAGATGCCCTATGCAGACCGACTCACAAAACCACAGCTACACTGTGTTGCATACCGCCTACCCAGAGGTGACCTCTGCCTAACATACAGAGCTATGTCACACCCATAGCTGTTGGACATTCTCCACGTAAACATATTACAATCCCTCCCAGATACATGCTCCAGGGCCCTAAACCTTGTCAGCTCACTAAACAGCACATGCTGGAGGGATAGAGTCCTAACTCAGAGACATGCCATACTCTGGAACAAACCACCTATCAGTAGCAAACAAAGCTCCTCATTAACAGTTGTCATAAATACTCCTGAAGATTGTTTGGGAGATAAGAAATACACCCCGGGAATCACCTCTGTGGCTCTAGTTGACAGGGGCAAGTGAAATTAAATCACATGTGTGTCAAAGGCCAGGGTAGCGTATGGCTAGGCTGCTGTAGGCCCTAGGGCCAATAGCGTATTACCTACCCATGACATGATGCACACACACATGTACTTAGTGCAATAATTGCTATGTGAGGTTGACTGAGTGTGATGGTGAATGTGTTACTGAATGTGTGCAAGGTCTATAAAGGTGTGCTAGCTTATTGTGAAATTGTTTCTGTCATGGTAGTTTGTGTCCTAGCTGTGATCCCAGCAAAAGATGTGTATGCTATTGCTAGGCAGAAAAAGTAGTATGGCATACGGTGTGACGTAGTCCCTTGTTATCGACTGTGGTGTCCCATTGTAGGCTAAAGCAATACATGTATGCTTAGTGAGTGGTACTGCTGGTGAATCCAACTCCCATATAAACTGTAGTACTACCTGAAGGTGTAGGCCTAAACAGTACAGTATGGTGTATGTTCACATTGCTTGGAAACACTGTTTTGTGTGTTCCCTGTAGTCCTCACAGATTACATACCTCAGGCATAAGGTTTTGTAAGTAGTGACACACAGTACTGTATGATACACAGGTAAAGCTCATCTGGGTTGGCATACATTTGTGTGTTGTATGTATGTCTAATGTGTGTGTAATTATGCCTGTACCATGCCCTCAATCATATCTGTGTTACAGGGTATACGTGTGTATCTAGCAACATGTATAGTCTAGTACAGCAGTATGCCACCTATATTAACAACTGTGCACATATGTTAGGCAGGGGTTTGGCATCAAAGACTACTGTGGTATACTGGTAATACTGTAACTGTACTTTACATTCATTGCAATGGATGACATCTTTCTTTATGCATTAGCTTGATATATACCTGCTGTGGCTAGGTGGTGCATTGTGTCACATACAGTGTGCCATGTACTGGTGTATAGTCTTGCATACTGGCTTCTCTTTGCTGCTGTGCAGAACATGGTTTGATATATAGAGCGTGGCAGGCACTGTCAGCCAGTTGTGGCCTGAGCACTAATATGTGGTATTGAGCATGTGTATCCTCTGACAACCAATCGGATGTGAAATATGGCAGGTAATTGATATCTGTACTTTAGGATGTTAAGTGTGCCACATGACTTGCTCACACATCTTGTTTAATTGTCTTCCAGGGGTATGTCCCACCAAAGAAACCCATGTTATACAGCTGCAGAGGAAGCTGAAATACACAACAGCCTGGTGCAGCACTACACCCTGCTGTTCTCTAGAACCAGCCAGGACCAGCATGAGCGGACTGCACTGTGGCAAGATCTCATTCATCGGGTAAATGACATAGGCATGCATAACCGGACATATGAGCAGGTACGCCATCACTGCAGTGATTTAATTAGACATGTCCGGTGGCATGCATCTGATATCTGTTGACAACAGCTTGCCACAGGTGGTGGGGTTGCCATTCATCCCCCCCTCACCAGAGTGGAGGAGCTGCTCCTAAGCGTGGTGGCTCCTGGCCAACCACAGGAACAGCAACTTACATGTGTCATCATGGAGGCTGGAGCCACCCAGCCTGTTGACATGGAGCGTGCAGGTAACATGACCTATCTGTAGACAACTGTTACCTGTATTGGTAGATTATTCATATGTGACATGTGTACTGTGTGTTTAGCAGTTGTGCTGCATAGTGTTGGGCAATACTGATATTTGGAATATAATCTGTACGCCTGTGACTGTCGACTGTTGTACTACTATAGTTTAGCAAACTCACAGTAGCAATGGCACAGTTGTGGCCACTGACAAACTGTCTCATATTCTTGTAGGTCCCTCTGGTGTGACAGCAAGGCAGCCAGTCGATGCTGGTGAGTGTGTTATAATTTTAATATTGCTAATGAAATGTGCATGTCATAGGTGAGGTGTAGGCCATGTACATGTAACACACCTACGCATAATGCATGCTGTGCATGTTTGCTGTGAGACTATGCACATCTCAGTAATGACAGTAGCTGCCTCAATCACATGCAATACACAGAGCATCACACACAATTGTGGCAATACCGTACTGGACATTGGATAGACATAGTTGATACACATGTACACAACATACACAACTTTGTCATACGCAGTACACCTTAACATGCTACACATAGCGTATCCAGACACCCGCTGTAAGGTCACACTTCAGTATCCCACATATCATCCACACAGCACACATAATATACATGAGGGGTAGAGGCCTATCATTGGGCTGTGTGACACTCTTCAACACATAACACATTCATGTTAGTCAATGCTCCCTATTGGACACCTTACAAACCCATGTAACAAGTGGCTGTGAGGCCAATCACTGAACAACAACACACATGCATCAAAGCCATGTATACTGTTATTAACACAGGCTGTCTACACTCGCACTGCATGGTCTTGAGCAACAAACTTTCTGCATGCTGACATGTGTGATATGACTGTTTGCCTTGTGGTACTGTAACCCACCTTCAACCACTATTAAATATGTTTTGGATTGCTGGTGGTGTGTGTGGGTATCTGCTGTAGTGAGGAGTGTATTTGTGTGCATGTGTGCATGTGTTCATGTGTGCATGTGTGCATGTGTGCATGTGTTCATGTGTGCATGCGTGCATGTGTTCATGTGTTCCTGTGTTCATGTGTTCATGTGTGCATGTGTGTGCTGACATCATGTACAGGTCGTAAAGTGTGTTTCCTGTCTTCCTTCCACAGGTGCTGTGTTAGGGCTGGTTCACTGTAGCAAAGAAACTGATGTCACTGAGCCACATAGTGATAATGAAGATAGGTGTGTTGAGGCACAGGCGTGTTTGCCAGGGTCTGTCGTTGGGCCACCAATCAACAGTACACAGCTGTCCACCCCATCCATGCATACAGTCATACTGCCAATACATCCATCACCAATGCCCATAGCTGAGGGACAGTGTACTGTTGGCATTGGCCAGGACAGTGTGGTATCCATGGCACATGCATCTCAACACAGCAGCCATACCCAGATGTCTGGAAGGGTGCCACATAGGCAGATGTCCAGGGGTTCTCGTAGGAGCACTGCTGCTCATCATGCCACTGGCAGATGTGCCACAGGTCTGACAATGTCACGCATGTTCCAGGCTGTCATGGAGGCACAGGCACGTATGGAACGGTACACCAGACAGGGACTAAGGGCACAGAGGGCCCATAACACCACTGTCATTGACAGTATCCGTGACCTAGCAGGTGCCATCCGACATTACACCGAGGTCACTGATAGACGTTGGGGAGAGACATTAAATATCCTCCACAATGTCATGTCCTTGTGTCAGGACAGTGTGGGATGGTTGAGACGTCGATGTGGATGTATGCCAGCAACATAAGCAGCTGGCAGTCGCCACAGACGTCCCTCAAGCCACAGCCACTCCCGTAGTGCCAGTACCAGCCCCAGCAATGTTGGGGTGGGCTGTCCATAGAATGTCCTAGAAGACCACGTGCACATGGCTCTGGACAGTCCCAGCAATGACCTGAGTCCAGTGTACATCTATCCACCTCTGGGGATAGTAAACAGTCTGGCTTAGTGTCTGATAGTGTCAGTAGCACCCCTGCCAGGCACAGGTACCGTATCCATGGCCAGAGATAGTGATCTGTAAATCCTCGCAGGTACAGTCTGTGGCTGTCCCACAAATACCCGTATGTGGCAGCCACATGGTGGAACTGTGTGCATGCAGACACACACACATACTCCAGACATCTAGGGCTAACACATACCCCCACACATTACAACAACATTGGCCCATTCCAGTATTCTTGCCCCTCACACACACACACACACACACACACACACACACACACACACACACACACACACACACACACACACACACACGCGCACGCACACACACATGCATGTCAATTGGATGGCTCACTGTAGGCCTCTGGCGAACCAACAACACACCCTGTGCATATGATGAAACCTGTGCCGCCTCCTGTCATCTGTAACATCGATGCAGGAACAAGCTACCATGGTGCTGATGCACAGGGTGTCTATATAGCAGTATAGCAATGTTAGCATGTTGTCAGCTGTAGAGTGTAATGATATGCTTGAAGGTGTAGCTGAGCAGGCATGATGCATTAAAGATATGATTGTCATTGTAGTGTTGTTTACACCAGTGTTGGTTCCAACTGTGTATTGTCCGGCCACGTGCCACTTGGCTGATGTGTGCTGTATTGGCAGCATGTGTTAGAGAGTGGACAGTATGTGTGGGATGTGTGTAGCACAGATTTGCAGGTGTACAGTTGTGAACATGGTGGAGGTGCACTGTCTACATGTACGTGCATAGTGGACACATGGCCAGGGTGACATGCTCTGTATTACACAGTAACACTCCATAGTTTCTGTTGGTGGCCAGTATGCATTGTACTACACACATTCCGGAACCTGACTACACATGTGTGTATGACATGGTTTGACACTGTGCTGTGGGTGATACTGTTACTATCTGTCATTGTTTTGCATTCTGGTGGTATACATCACTTCAACAGCCTGACCATAACCAATCGTTAGATGATGTCTTGACAACTGACACACAGATGTAGGACACACAGCAACATTTGGATCCTTCAGGTACTATACAATGCCAGTAACCACTGGTATTCACCTGCACCCATTACTGAGACCACTCCTGTTTGCCATATAGCTCTCTTAGGTACAAGCAATCACAGTAGAGATATGTCCGTCCACGTCTGGTAATGCATACTGTGGCCTATAATGAATTCTCCAGATGACACACACATACTCCACAAGGGTATCATACCGACAGATGCCTGTTGTCAAACCCATGCTGTAAAGCTATAAGCCAAACTAAGCATAGTCATCCACTTTTAAGAAACATATTATCCCCACAGTACCACATAGGTAGTAGCCACCAGCATGATGAACAGGTACCGATGTGTACATGCAACCAAGTGTTATGTCATCTCTCCTTTGTTAATCACATTTCCAAAGGTATTTTGGAATCCCTTGGTGGATCACATAAGCAATAAGGGGTCTGCAAGCATATCCACAATTTGTTCTACACCTATGAATAGTCATCATGGACAGACTTTGCTGCATTTGAACAGGTCTGACATATACCTCGGCCATAGACCCTCACTCACACATTCCAATAGGAATCATAATGACTTTGTGTGACACAGATGACCTAGGCCAGGGATCACTGCAGTGGCTGGCCTTGTCACAAGCATACAGATGTGACCTAAGGTCTAGGAAGCAGCAGCACAGTCTGGCAAGGATGACAGCTGCGTTCTTGGAGAAAGCAGTGTTCCTACACATGCAATCATTGAGGTAACATGTACAGATATGTATTTGACACACAGCTAGCTCACATGTGCAATGCATACTGATATGTCATACAGTGGTAAAAGCAAAACCCACAACACATTGACCAACAGTGTCACACACATACAGCAAGTGCAGGATTCAAACCCCTACCTAACTACTTCACGATACTAGAGGAGTATGCATTAACATGACGTGCTATGCACATTACTGTCAGTTCTCTTTTCCACAGGTATATTTGTAGGATGACTTGACAAAGGTTACATTACAAACTTTTTTCTTGGGTCGTACTGGTTGCAGAGAAATGGAGAAGCAGGCGGTCCCTGCAAATTCTTCGCAGGAAGACCTTGGTCTCGCTAGAAAGCTGATTGGTCAGCTTACAGAGCTTATCAATTTACTGACGCCAGTGGCTTTGTCCCTTTTGGATACGCAAGGCAGAAACGTAGCAGAACTTCCCCCAAGAACCGAAGGGTTTACAAAAAAAGATAGTAAGAAAGGTACTGCGAATAAGGAGCTTATTGGTGAAAGAGGGGATGCCGGCTTCCATTCTGAATCAGTTTTGGAAAGTTTTGATCCAGCCAAAACACCGAGCATACTAAGGGACTTTACAGGAACTAATGAGAACCTTTGCAATGAGAATAATGTTCACGAGAGGAACGAATTGGAAACAGCAAACCCCAAAGAGGTGCTGAGGCAAAAGGTACTGTTACTCCTTGCCAGGAGTTAAATGACTGGTTACGTTATAAATATGTATTTAAAAGTAACAGTAAAGAAAAAAATGTGCAAATTAACAACAATACATATAGGAAGAATTTAAACTCCCTTTCCAAGCTAATGAATAAACATAGAATTTTGAATATTGAGAATACATATTTAACAGAATGTATTTCGAAGGGAATTGTGCCCAAAGGGCTGCGTTTATATAAATATCCAAACAATGTTGTGACAGGTTCCTTATTTCATAAGGAACTCATAGAAGTTTTTAATAAATGTGGTATTGAAGTACTGAAATTGATGGTAAGGGAAAATACGAGAGTGCAGGAAGATTTGCACAAAGAAATAGAAGTGCTGGACCAATGTATCAAAAATGATTTGATATTTTCCATAGAAGAGGAAAAAGAAAAATATTTTAACATTAGAAAGGATACAGAGAGGGAGATAGAAAATTTAATACAAAGGAAAATAAAGAAAATGGACCGTGATATATATGAATATAAACATAACTTAAGTTACCCCACCCCCTACATAGGAGATATGGTAAGGAAGTTTACTACCAAGGAGATGACAAAACAGGGCCTACGGGTATAGGAGAAGAAATTAACCAACTGGAAGAAGATTATGGATATGAAGATGAGTTTCCCCCCTTAAGGAGGTCCGAGAGGCTTATGAATAAACAAGGAAACAGGCAAACAAATTTTCAATGGAGAGGGGGGAGAAGGGGGAGGGGGAGGTACTAACCATACCTAACCTCCCTGAAACTTCTAAAATTACGAATATGGGGAACAGATGGTCCTTTGAAAGTTTTAATATTTACAACTTTAGTCATTTGGTTTTAAAGGAAGGACACTTTAGGTTGTTATCTAAAGGGTTGAAATTTATACCCAACACCAAGGGTGATTTAGCGAAATCCCTCCTTGATATTAGGTTGTTCCTAAGGAAAATAAATTTGAAAATATTATTTCCTAGTAACCAAACAGCCCTAGCCCCTACACTAAGACGGAGAACTACCTACAACCCACCTATCCACCCCCAATTAAAGAATTTAGAGAGAATATTAGAAAAAGAAATTAGAAAAGAAAATGATACTATTAAATATCAAAATAACCTGGGGTTAGAAGAGAAGCAGTTGTTATATGAAATGAAAAATGACCCCAATTTAAGGGTTATGAAACCGGATAAAGGGGGTGGGGTGGTAATAATGGATAAAATTGAATATGATAGTAGGATGTATAATATTCTTTGGGACAATACCAAATATGAATTGGTCTCTAAAATGAAATTAATATTGCCTATAACAAAATAGATATAAATCTAAAAGATATGTTATATGAGGGACTTATTGATCAAAAAACATACCTATTTTTGAAAGTGGAAAAACCTAAAATTCCCTCAATATTTGGAATTCCAAAAGTTCATAAAAATGAGTTGGACCCCCCATTAAGACCAATAGTTTTGGCTGATGGATCCAAAACTCATCCATTAGCTAAATTTATAGATAATAAAATTAAGAATCTATGGTTAGACAAAGAACAAATTCTAAAAGATTCCTGGGACTTATTAAAAGTAATTTCTAGTGTAAAAAATCTGGACAATATTTTATTTGTCACTATAGATGTGATTGACCTTTTTTCATCCATTCCATACAATGAAGGCACAGAAATGTTTGAGGAAATATTGTATGAGAGTAAAAACCTAACTAATAATGAAAAACAGGTAAATGCATGGTTAATGGAAATAGTGTTAAATAATAATTTTTTATATTTTAATGGAGAATTTTTTAGGCTTAAACAAGGAGTAGCCATGGGTGCTGCCTGCGCCCCAACTAACGCAAATCTAGTACTGGCCAGATGGGAGGAGAAATTTGTCTTAAATTCTCAATTTAATTCCCAATGGGTGCTCTACCGTAGATTTTTGGATGACATAGTACTGTTTTGGACTGGGGGGGGGGGGGTTGATGAATTCATGAGTTATCTCAACCATACTACTAATTTCCTGAAGTTTACACATAAGCTATCAAATAATGTATTACAATATTTAGACCTGGAAATTTACAAAAAAGAAGAAAGGTTAGAAACAAAAATATATAGAAAACCTACATACTGTAATATGTTTCCACACTACAATAGTGCACACCCCCTCCATTGCAAAAGGAATATCATAAAAGGACAATTCGTAAGGGGAAGTCGGATGACAAGTTGTCCAAATGATTTCATCAAAGAATGTGACTTATTAGAAAAAATATTTAAGGATCGGGGATATCCACTAAAATTTGTAAAGGAAATAAGACAGGAAATAGAAAATGGTATAGACATGAGATATACCCCTATAGTGAAAATTACTGACTTAGAAAAGATGGAATCTAAAGACAAAAGAGTAAATCAAGAGAATTTCCAACTAGCCCTAAACCTAGAATATAATGCTATGAATAACAATATTAGAAGAATATTTTTCAAGGAATGGGGTAGATTTATTGACATAACTGATATAGACAAATTGGAAGGGATTTCGGCAAAAATAGTGTACAAAAATGCCCAAAGTATTAGAAACATTTTAGAAAGTAAGAAAAATGGGTCTCCACAAGGGGCAAGGAAGATGGGTACATATAAATGTGGTAGATGTGCCCAATGTCTGTATATTTCCAACACCGACAGGTTACACATTACAAGTAGGAATAGAGTAATTACTAATAATAAGAATTATTATAATTGTGAATCTATGGGGTTAGTTTATATGGCCACCTGTGGGATCTGTGATTCTTTCTATATAGGGAAAACAGAAAGAAAACTCAAAAGAAGAATCTATGAGCATCTTAATGATATTAAGAATTGTAAGGATACTAATGCCCTATTTAAACATAGTAAGGAATGCACAGGAGCCACATTCAAGTTTACAGTGTTAGAACATACCCAAAAAGACATAAGAGGGGGCCCTTGGGAGGAAAAAGTAGAATATAGGGAGCTCTGGTGGCAGGTAACACTAGAAGCATACAACCCACCTGGGCTGAACGAATATACTAGTATATTGCCAGTCTTGAAATTAAGGGCAGCTAAATTATAATGAAATTATAATGGTATTATTGTAAGAAAGTACATTAACTTGATTTAGCAACATTTTTTGATAACATTATTAACAATCTATTTGATGTAAGGGTATTTTTATAAATTATTTTTATTAATAATAATAATAATATGAAACTTTATTTTTTAACACAAGGAACTTTCCTATGTTTTTTTAATTTATGGTCCAGCATGTTAAATACATATGAATCTCCACTAGATGACAGCTGAACACCACAAAGTGAATTGTTTTGTATATATGTATATTCTAGTATTTAGTCCCTTAATCTATGAAAGAAATGAGTTTATATTAACCCTATGGAAATTAACTTCACTTGTTTTAAACATGTTATAAAATGAAGAGTTTTTAAATGTTGTACAACTGTTGTTTTTAAGGGAATAGTGAAGCACACTTCTATAAAGAAAGTATGCAATAGGATTTTAATTGAGTTAATTGAATTAAGCTTGTTCATTAATTAAATGATTATACAGACTATATAAAGGGAATGTAAATGGTAATAAAATATTCATCTGACGAAGTCTCAATACAGCAGATGAAAACGCAAGGGCTCAATAGCGTTTATGTTTTACGATTGATTGTGCTTACTTATCCAACTTACTGAGTGGGCCATGGTCTGGTAAATAAACCTTTTCCAGAAAGAAAGAACTTAATTGCCATTTTTTCTCCGTTTCTACACTTGTTTGTTTTTTGGAGTTTTTGTTTGCTCACCGCTACAAATATTTGTAGGATGGTGACATCATCAGACGTGACAAAGGTTACATTACCACTTTTGAGGTGTTTCACTACTCTCCTAAAAGGTTGTTTCTTCCCAAGGGGAACACACACAGTTGCCCAGTGCAGGATTCAAACCCCTACCTAATTTCTTCATGATACTAGAGGAGTACGCATTAACATGACACGCTATACACATTACTGTGAATTTTCTTTTCCACAGGTATATTTGTAGGATGGTGACATCATCAGACTATACGAAGTGTGTTACATTAGGTGACATTAGATGGCCTACATTGAAGGAATGTGTAAACACTTTGGCCATGTGATCATCAAAGGTAAGTTTACTATCTACCTGTGTCCCCAGGGCCATAATTACTTTCTTTGTACATGCTGGATTACCACCTATGTGGTACTTTGTGTGCACTTTGTATTACCCAAAGGGGATGACTATGCATTCTTTGCCATTCAGCTTGAGGGCATTGTTTTGACACCTGGTATCTGTCTCTGTAAGATACTTCTGGAGGATGTCTGTGTCAGCTGTACAGTCAATTATGGACCACAGTTTCCAGCCATCTGCAAATCTGTTCAGCCTTACACCTGCCGTGCTTGCCTGTACCTCTGAGCAGTATCGACTGAACAGGTGGGGCCCCAGGACCAAGACCTGTGTGATGCCATTTGTGACTGGCTTAGAGTTGGACATGGCACCCGCAACTATGAACATGTGTGTTTGATCTGTGAGCCACTTGGCCACCCATCCTGTGACATAGCTGTTCATGTTCAAGCTGGTACACTTGTCCATGATGACGGAGTGGGGAATGGTGTGGTAAGCCCTTAGTGAGGTCCAGGTGGGCTGTGTGGACTACTTTCACCTCCATCTATGTTCATGATAACTGTTTTAAATAAGTCAACTAGGTTTGGGAGCCAGGCTATGCCTTTAACAAGGTGAAGTTGTGTAGAGTTCAGTGTCTGGAGATCTCCAATGTCTCAGTGTATGGGTTCCATGACGATTTGCTCAATAGCTCTGTAGACCAGGCTGAGTACACATGTTGGGCAATGGTTTCCAGGTTCTGTTTTGGCACACCCTTTGTGGAGCTGGATGACTGTTAGTGTATGCCATTCTTTGGGTACACAGCCTGTGATACGCTTGAGTCTGGACAGTGAATGTAGGTGAGGGTGTAGTTCCTTGTGGGCCTAGTGTAAGACGCAGCCTGGGACAACTTACAGTCACATTGATGCTATGTTCTTAGCTTTGGTGAGGGCTGTCTTTACCTGCATGTCCGTGACGTCTGTGTCTCTGCATCCTTCTGTGATAGACACAGGCCCTTTTGGGGGTGATGGGGGGAGTTTACACTGCACTTGTCCCCCTGGGTGTGGGCAATAAAAGTTGGTTTGGTGTATGTCATTACTTTTTTCAGTAGCTGACAGCATATTTGGAAGTTGACACCTACATGTCTGATATAGCTACAGAAGGCTTTGTGGTTGTTATTCTTACATTCCTTGGCAATTTGTCTTTAGAAACTGTGCTTGGATTATTTTATGAGCGATCATTGTTTCATCCTAATAATGATCAGTGATGCATTTCCTTTAGTGAAGTTGGCTCTATCAGGTGTTAGTTTCCTCCTTCTGTTGTCTAGCTTATTTATGGGCAACGACCACCAGATTGTTTTCTTATTTTTGGAGGGGTGAATCTTGGTTTTATTTGTGATGTCTTGATCCATGCATCCCTGTAGATGCTCATAGGATGCACTTGTAAATGATTTGGCAGATTGTATACCATTATCCTATAACAAGAGGGCTTTGGAACTTTCCACTTTGGTCTTGGGAAGTGTGCAGTTTGCTTTTGAAAATGTCTTCACAGTGGTTTCATTGACTGGGTGTGGGGGCGGGATGTGGATGTCCAATGTGATTACTTAATGATCTGATATTACCAGTGAGGGGTTTATCTCTGTTGTGGAACACTGGTACCCCATGTTGGTAATGATCATATCCAGTATGTTGTCACCTCTAGTGGGCATTCTGACCAGCTGTTCCAGGGTGTTAGAGTTTCTTAACTCTAGGACACATTGGGCAAAGGACGTTGTATACGAGTAATTCACCCATTCATTGTTTGGGTAGTTGTAATCTCCTCATATAATGGTGTTTGATAGGACCTTTATATTTGCCATTGTTCTCCAGAATACTGAGTGAGGTTCCTGAGACAAGGTACATGATCTGTAGCAGGCTACAATCTGATGGGAAGATTTGCCCAATGTTAGTTGCACTTGCATGGTCTCCAAGACCTCATGCTGTGGCAGTAACCTGGAGGTGTGGCTATCCATAAGGTAAATGGCTACACCACTTCCTTTTGAATTTCACTCATGGTCTTGGGTCCAAAGGTCAGGGTGATTGTGAGTGTTTTACGTGGATCATATCCAACAGCTGCATGTTTGACATAGCTTTGGATGTTACGCAGTGAACACCTCTGAGTAGGTGATATACAAGGGAGTACGGATGGAGCATTTTGCGATGGTTTGTGTATGGCATGTATTTCAGGCCACTAATGCTCTTTGTGAGGTATTGCTGCTGGCTTTCCAGTTGTTATAGTTGTCTTGTGAGGTACATAGCAACAGTGGCGTTGTACTCTTTTATAGTTCTAGTGAGTGGTGAGTAGAGGGGAACAATGTCCTCTTTTCTTCTGCATGAGACACATTTTGTGATGAGGTGTGCCACATAAGAAGGTTTTCTGACTTCTGTGGGAATGTGCTTATCACAGTTGTACCCACTGTCCACCCGTGACCCAGGGTCTCTTGTCACACTTAAAGTATGAGGTATACTACCACCTATGTTGTAGTTCTTGGCTACAGAGATTTCAACAAAGGTGATGATAATGCACCTTTTGGCATTGAGCTACAGCCCATGGCTTGGACAACAGCCATCTGTCTCAGTGAGGCCCTTTTGTAGGATGTTCACATCTTTAGTGTTTACAATGATGGCTCCTAGTTTGCAGTCCTCTGGAAACGTCAGTAGCCACAGAACTTCCATGTTAATGTTTACTTCAGGGAAGTAGATACTTCACAGCCTGGGAAGTTATCTAGTCCCATGGCTGCTGTGATACTGGCTTTGGAGAGTGTTTTTTACCTGTGCAGCTGTGATGACAGCAACTTTACAGTCTTCCATTATAGACATGTGCTCTTTCATAGGTGAGAGGGGGGTAAAGTTAACACTGATCCTATCTGCCAGGATGTTGCCAATATCAGTTGGCAATGTACATTTAGTGCCATTGAGCTGTAACTCAGAAAAGATCTGAGTGTAACCATGACATGGACCTGTCTGTTGGGCAGATATCTCCTGCGTAGACAGTATGCAACTCAGTACAGCTTGGGTTACATTAATTCTTGTTGCATGGGGCAACTATTTGAGGCCAGTAATCCTCTTGTTAAGGTTCTTCATTGTTCTTTCTAGTTGCTGAATGTGCCTAGTCAGATTCCTCGCAAGTGTGTTGTGGTAGTCTCTGACAGGTCTGATGACTGCTGAGTAGTGGCAACCTCCTTTGACCTACATGCACAGACCTTGGCAGTTTGTGTGTACACATAGCAGGATTTTCAGACCACTTTGTGAATGTGTTTCTGGAAGTAGAGATGACTATACACATTTGTCCATAGATCCCTTATCATTACATCCGTATTTGGCCTGTGTGAGCGTGCCCAGTATGACCTTTCAGTATCTTCCTGCCTGACATTTGCTTCGTTTGTTTAAGTCTGTGAGCATGCCCAGTATGACCTTTCAGTGTGATGCAGAATGAAATCCACTACATTTGTTGGAGTGTGTGAGCACGCACAGTATACACATTTATACCATATGTGTATGGTAAATCAAGGTGTATTTTACAGCAGGGCTCACCTTTGTGTCATAGATCAACAGGGATCATGCTGTGCCTGCAGGGCTTCCATGAGACACTTTGCATAGACCTATCAACATTTCTACATACAGGGGGGACAGCTATTCTTTGTACATTTCTAACCGTGGGTACACCGGATTGTTACTGTGGGTGTACATAGGATGTGGGTTTCACCTGACACTTATACACATTTGCTGTGCCTGCACTGCTATGTACAGGACACCATTACAGTCTGTACTGTTGCCTGTCATACTGGCTTGAGGCATACTAGTGTACTACAGGTCTTAACGCCCATTGCAACATATATTAGCTTGCGACTTCATAGCCTACACAACCCACATCACAACGCCTGGCCTGATGTTCTCTGTCTGCATAGGCATGTGGGTGAGGTTACCCATTTGCCTCATTAGGGGCATGATACAGCATTGCTTTGTGTTTGCATTAGTGTGCAATTGTCCTGCTGTGTCTGTATCACTGTGATGCTATCATGGCTTAGTGGTTCAGTACTGTGACTGTAGTGCACAGTATTCTGGGTTCAAGCCCTGTCACTGCTTTTTATTTTCATGCTGGCCAGACCAGACTACTTAAAGTACAGTAAAGCAGATATGAGCATGTTTAACTGACTTTACTCAACTTTGGCCGACCTTGGCCAACATTGCACGAGCAATTTTGTTTACATATACTAGATATTGGTAAAAGCTGCTTAGCACTGCTTTATATTGTTTAAAACATGGCAATCATGCCTCAGGTGATGTTGCAGGGCTGCCTATGTTGGATGCACATACTACACTCCCTATACATGTTTGGAAACAGGTAGTGTCAAGTTAGGCATCCCTTTTATTTTATGTCTTGAGTCAGTGAGAGGTATCATTTCCAGGGTTCCTACTGTGCCAGTGTATGTGCTATGCATTGCCTCTTTGCCAAGGACAAGGCATACTGGGCACGCCTCCTTCTGCCTACTGGGGTAGGCTCAGGTTGTTCCTCCTCCGAGTCATGCTGTGCCTGTGCAGGCCTTGGCAATGGTGGGGGGCTGTTTGGCCCTGCCCCATGCTGTTCCTGCTGCAGCTGTTTTCGCAGGATCATATTGTGTAGCATGGCACATACCATAACAATTTGGGTACATGTAGTTGGTGAGTACTGCAAGGCTCCACCAGATGTATCCAGGCACCAGAACCGTGACTTGAGCATCCCAAACACACACTCGATTACATTTCGTGTTTGTGCGTGTACCTCATTATGGAGTTCTTGTTCAGGTGTGTGTGCATTTCTGATGGGTGCCATCAGCCACGGCTCCAGTGCGTATCCAGCATCCCCCACTAGGTGACCGTCAGGGATGTCCCCATTTGCAAATGTCTGGTACAGCTGCGACAGATGCCAGATATGGGAATTGTGGTAGCTTCCAGGGCAGCCAGCGCACACATTCAGTATTATGCCCTGGGCATCGCACACGACCTGGAAGTTGATGGAGTGGAAGCCCTTGTGGTTGATGTAGGCCCTACCCCGCTCACCAGCTGGTGCTTTGATGTGTATGTGCGTGCAGTCAATTGCACCCACTACCTCAGGGTATTCCGCTATTTGCTGGAAGAGATGCATATTGCTGGCCAATACCTCACGGGAATTGGGGAAATATACATGATCACCGACATGTGCTGACATGGCATTCAGGAACTGGTGCAGTACCCTTGATGCTGATGCCTGTGAAATCCCCATCATATCACCAGCTGGCCTCTGGAAGGTACCAATTGCTAGTATTCTTAGGCCAACACATAATTTGGTTTCCACTGGGATGGGTTCCCCTCTGTTGGTTCTATGTGTGAGGCGTGGCCTGCACAGCTCAACAATTTGCTTCAGGAGCTCTCTGTCCACTCTATAGCACTTCACTATCTCCAGCTCATGTAGCCCCTGGTAGGTTACCCTGGTTCTGTACACTCTTCTCCGTCTCCTCACTGTGGGTTGCTCAGCAGCATTCGCAATGGCACCACCCTCAGCATCTTGCACATGCTGCCTTATAACAGCAATGGCATCCCCTAACATTTTTATGTCTCAGTTGAAGCTTTTTAAGTTTTCACTTCTCTTTGTTGACTGCAGTGTTGCAGTGTTTCTGAGAAAAACGTGGGGGAATGTTGTTTGCAGAGTTTTAGGTGCTGGGCTGGGCTAGTGTACTGCTTGTGTAATTGGCTGATTCTGATTGATTTCACTTGGCAGCTCTGCTAGTTCTCCTTGGTTAACTTCCTACTACTTCCTTTCCTTCCTTTTCCCATTTCTGTTTCCACAGGGGGCAGTGCCACGCAAACACGTGCACACAGGCTTACACAGGCTTAGGCGGGTGTACATTCATGTATACCAGCTTAGACGGCCTAACACAGGTGCACACAGCCTTAGACGGGTTTACACGCGCGCACACAGTGTAAGCAGCTTTGCAAGAAACTTTAGTGATAGCCATGGTGTACACCTTCAGTTTCTTGATTTCAGTTTAGACAACTGTAGACACACCTCTTTTAGCCCTGAGTAACTCACAGCAACCACATGTCACTCTGCTCCAATAAGCTTACAGTCTTTTTCATACATACCCCCTCATGATGTCACCCATCTCCTACTCTGTTACTCCCCTTTTCCTACTCTTACACTCTAGGGACATGGTTCACATAGCAGGAAATATTGGGAATCACTATTCTTATTCTCATTTGCATGGGATTGCCTACTAATGCTTAGTTACATCTCTCAGACTGAGCTTCCCCCCTTAGCAACCTCTACTCAGTAGCCATGTTGTCTTCAGCCTGCCATTCACTTGTATGGCAAATTAATATTTTGAATAAAATCCCTATTTGTGGCTTTTATTTTTTGGTTTTCTGGTTTTTAGAGCACAGCACATTTGCATGGCGCTGCGCTATGCTTAAACATCGGAGATCGAGGTAAAAAAAAAATATTTTTTTTTATTTTGCAACGGACAAAAATGCCAATGGCCGTATATTTGGCCATTGGAATGCTTCCTCAACTGAATGCATCCTTTATTTGGAGCTGTCACGGCTCCGTTTTGCTATTTGCAGAACGGTACTCAGTTGACAACTGAGTACATTTTTGCAAATAACACTACTCTTACTCGGACAGGTTAGTGTGTCCTGGATCACAAATTACCTCATTTGCATAGCTTTCAGCAGCAAATGAGGTAATTTGTATAACCTAACCCTGTCCGTGTAAGAGTCATTTTAGCAGCTCTCTTGCACGCCCCTGTCGGCTGTTCCTGGATTGCTCGGCAGACATGTTGGCTGCATGGAGTCTTACTCTAGTCTTAGACTCCGTCAAGCCTTCGTGAATCCGGCCCATTGAGTTTTCTGAATGTCACGTTTAGTATATATTTTTTTATATTTTTATAGTTATGCATGTCTATATGCTGTTTTTATGTGTATGTAAATATATAAGTATATTTTAACATTAATTTATACATTTTTCACTATTTATATTATGCCTATATACTCTTAGCAAGGCACATGCATTAGTACATACACTCATTGGTAACAAGTCAGATGTATTTTGTACACATTTTTTCATAGATATATTTTATATGTTTTTTGTATGTATTTTTTCTATGCATGGTTTAACAGAATTATTAGCTTGGATAAGGAATGTGTGATATATGATATTCTTATTGCATTATTTAGATTTATATTTTTATTCTGCATTGGCAACTGTGTTTCTTTTTAATTAACAGTGATTAGGGTAATTGTTTGTATCATCATGTGACTGTTTCAAGTATTTAAGGAAGTGTGGAATTTCAACAGTTGTCTGATGAAGGGATAGATCCCTGAAAGCGCTAACCTTTGTACTGTTTAACTTAAATAAATCTCCTAGCTGTGGTACTGTCGGTGCTTCTTTACGTTTGTAGTTCCTTATCTTCCACTGACAGTTTTGTGCCTAGAGAGGACTCTGTGCACCTATTTATAATAATTGATGAAACAACCTGATAGGAAAAGTACGTTTTGAGGTAAACATTTTTAATGACAGCCTCCAAACCACAAGTCCTAACCCTTGGCCACAAATTTTGACCAAAAAAGTATAAAACTTACTCCTCACAAAAATCTGTTATTTGAAAGACATTAACCACATGGAACCATGACCATAAAATGTCAGATTTGAGGGAAAAATTGTTAGTGACAACCACTATAAACACCAGTTCTAGCCTTTAGCAAATATTTCTGACAGAAAAATAGTAACCTTTCTTCACAAAAAATGATGAAGTGGAAGGTATTTACTAATGACTTACTTATCTGCCCAGCCTTGGTGAAGTGCTACACGACCGTCGATTACTCAAATCCAGCAGTGAAGAGCGCACTTAGACAATAAGAAAGTTTTGAAGTTTTGACACCCTAGCCACTGATTTCATATTGATCTACACAAGTTGTACTGTGGCTACAGCACATGAGAGGTGTCTTAAAGCTTTTGAAGCTGGCTGCATGGCCAGATCTTTGACAGGGCTCCCTATATAGCTTAGGTTACTACAACAGTGACTTAATAATGAACATATTTTATAATACCATTACATGATTACCTTTTTGTTTTAAGCATATTCAGCTTTGGTTGAACTTGAAAACAGATTCTGTCTTTCTTTGTCAAACAGCCTGCACATAAAAATAGCTATCATATAAAACCAATCATTTACTAGAGTATTTTGTGCAGAATAACTTTGAGTTTATTTATGTTCTTTCAGGTGTAATGTTATTTCAATTTGAATATGGTGAGTACTGCTGCAGTAGATGTGAATATGGTGAAGAGCTGACTGATTTCTTAGAACATGATGATACAGGTAGAGTGGTGATACCCAAGCTTTCACTTTGGTGACTGGCACAGGTACTGGGTTACTGGTTTGTTTAGTACCTTTCAGTGAAAAGTAGAGATGTCCTACCCATGAACAATGAAATGGAAGAGTGCCTCTTTTTTAACCAGATGGTTCCCCCCCCCCCTGCCACTGCTGGTATTCATCAGCTGATTCTAGGATTACCACCATGCCAAGGATCAACCTTCTTTCACCCACAATTTCTTGCCACTGCCTCAGCTATTGAGATCTTATGCAAGGTCCAGGCAGACTCCATGTCCCTGACTTTTCTATTTCCAGACAAGATATAAAATTGCACCCATGGTCTAGTGGTCATGCAGTTTGGGAGTATGAGCTTTGCATCTTTGTTGTTTGTAGACAATGTTGTCCTCTTAGCCTCAAATGCCTGTAATTTTAAGTATACAAAAGAGTGGCCCACTGCTGAATGGGAAGCAGATGTGATGAAAAGGATGAAACTCAACACCCCCAAATCCGAAGTCATGGTTCTCTCCTGACAAGTAGTGCTTTGATCTCTGTAAGTGAGAGGGAAGCAGCTACTACAGGTGTAGGAATTCCACTACTTTGGGGCCTAGCTCAAAACGGAAGGCTTCTGCTTCTGTGTTCACATTCAGATTCTTCAGACACAAACTTGAATCCTCCCTACTATGTGATTTAATGTAAACTGGCTAAGCAAGAGTTACAGATGGGAAATACTAGAACGCAGCCTTAGCATTCTGCACATTATCATTTTATTACTAAATGGACAGGAACTGTCCTCTAGTTACTGGATGCATCCAACACATCCCTCCCACTTCCATGGCTGCAAAACAAAGACATTCAGAATACAAATAAGCTTAGAAGCCCTTTAAAATGAATTGCCATACCAGCTGAGAAATCATGTTCATCCAGAAAGAAGTATAAAAAATATCCAACAAGCCATGGTTGCCTATGTTAAGCTGCAGCAGTCTAGGCTTTTTAGATATTCAGAACAGTTCCTGAGAGAGGTCAGTAATTTTCTAGATGGATACAAGGTTCTTTGTCTTCACAAAAATCAAACATAATGATAAGATCCTCTTCGGATTATGCTGATGTAAGATGTAGCTAGCTTATTCACTCCCCATTTCCAGCTGCCAACCCAACCCTATTACTTGTACAAACACTGTCCTTATTCTGATGGAGGTTTACTTAAAACATGATGCAGATGGAGTGTTACCTAAAACATAATACATATACCTTCCATTATTGGAGTATGTCTGTCAGAGAAGTAAGATAAATGGTTAGAAAAGTATTCAGGCTTTGGGAAGCTGGGTCATATGGCTAGACACTAAAGTTCTTAGGGACATCATCCATTTAACACTGCCCAGCAGCACCTTCATACAGCTGAATAAGTCATTCACAACAATCCCCTGTCCATAACCAAGATGGTCTGTTACTGCTCTCCTCCTATATCCCATTAATGTCCTTGCCCACATTTGGCCTCCTAATCTTTCTCTCTTTCTTAGCAACATGGCTTCAGAAAGGGAAATAGCACGTTAATAGCTACCTTTTACATCAATAATCACTTTCAGGGAATGGACAATGAAAATCTTACTAGAACAGTTGTTCATAGGTTGGTACTAGGCTATCGGCCCTAGGGCCTATATAAGCCTAGCCATAACAATTCCCTGGCTATTTCTTTCCACAATATTTACTTCCCTGGACCCCTGTCTAGCAGGGCAACTGAAGTGATCCCCAGGGTGAATTTCCTATCTCCCATCCAATCGTCAAGGTTCCTTTTGAAGAGAATGAAAGAGGCACTCTGCTTGACATGTATGGGCAGTGTATTCCAGAGTCTGGGGAGTCTCTGGGTCATGAACCTATCCTTCCAGCATGTTTTCTTCATTGTGATGACAAGGTTTAGATCCCTGGAGTGTGTGGCTCGGAGGGATTGGGATTTCTTTAAGTGTAGCATGTCCAGCAGCTCTGGGTTTGACGTGGCCTTGTTTGTTAAGCAGAGATTGCCTCTGAGTAGACAATATGTGACAGAGTATAGCTGAAGTTATTTTAGACAGTCAGTGCAGGGCATCTGCTTTAGGCCTGTGATTCTTTTAATGAGGTATTTCTGCAGCCTTTCCAGTTGTTGCAGATGTCTTGAAAAGCCCTTAGTGATGAGGTGTGCCACATAGAAGGATTTCCTGACTGTTGTGGCAATGTGGTTATCAAAGGTGAGACCACTGTCCACCTGTGTCCCTAAGTCTCTTATCACACTTTTCGTGTTTTGTGTAATGCCACCTATGTGGTAATTCATGGGTACATGTTTTTTCCCAAAGGGGATAACTATACATTTCTTGGCATTGAGCTTGAGCCCATGGCTTGGGCAGCAAACATCTGTTTTTGTAAGGCCCTTTTGTAGAATATCCACATCATTTGGGGATTCAGTAATGGCTCCCAGTTTGCAGTCATCTGCAAACATTATTAGCCAGAGTCCCTTAGTGTTGGCCTGTACTTCAAAGAAGTAGATGCCAAACAAGAGCAGTCCCAGGACTGAACTCTGAGGTACTCCACTTGTCACTTGTCTGGAGCTGGATTTGGAGTCAGCTACCTTTACAGTGTAGGTTCTGTCAGTAAGCCAGTTGGCAACCCATCGAGTAATGTAGGGATTAATGCCCAGCTTAGCAAGTTTATCTATGATTCCAGAGTGGGGGCTGGTGTTGAAGGCCTTGGCAAGTTCCAGATAGGCTGTGTGGACCGCCTTACCCTCATCCACCGCTCTGGAGACTGATTCAAAGAAGTCAATCAGGTTCAGGAGACAAGATCTGCACTTCACTAACCCAAACTGGGTGGGGTCCAGTGTTTGAAGGTTGCCAATGTCTTTGTTTATAAGTTCCATGATAATATGTTCCATGACCTTGCAGATCAAGCTCGTCAGACTGATTGGGCGGTAGTTCCCAGGATCCAAGGTGGATATCCCCTTGTGGAGTGGGATAACTGTAGCTGTGCACCATTCAGTGGGCATGAAGCCTGAGGTGAGGCTATGATTAAACATGACACTTAGGTGAGATGCACAGCCCGGGATGTTGTCTGGTCCCATGGATGCTATATTCTTAGCTTTGGAGAGTGTGTTTTTTACCTGTGTGGCCATTATTACTGGAATTTGGAAATCTTTTGGTATTGAGATGGGCCCTTTAGGGGGTGAGAGGGGGGTGAAGTTGGCACTGAATTGATCTGCCAGGATATTGGGAATATCCTTGGGATCAGTATATTTAATGCCATTCAGTTGTAGCTCAGAGCAGATCTGAGCATTGCTATTTAGATTCTTGACATAGCTATAGAATGCCTTGTGGTTGTCTTTGGAATCTTTGGCAATTTTATTTTTGTAACTAGCTTTGGAGGATATTATGATGGATCTCAGCTTCTTACTGAGGCTGGAAAGGGAGATTTTTGCTTGGTGGGATTTTGCTCTTTTCTCCAACAGTTTCTTCCTTTTGTTGTAAAGTTTGTTTATGGCAGGGGACCACCAGATTGACTTCCTTTTTTTGGAGGAGAGCTTCTTGGTTCTATTTGGGATGGCACGATTCATGCACGCGTGGATGTGCTTGTACAGTGCCTTAGTGTAGGATTCAGCAGTCGAACTTTCAGTTCCCGTCTGCATGGGTGTCATGAAGTTTGTCACTTCTGACTTGAGTAGCATGAAGTTGGCTTTGGAGAAGTTTTTTATGGAGGTTTCCTTACTGGGGGGATGGTTCATAGGTTCATAGGTAGGTACTAGGCTATTGGCCCTGGGGCCTATACAAGCCCAGCCAAAAAGGTACCCTGGCTTTTGCCACCCAAGAAAATTATTTTCCTGTGCCACTGTTAAGCAGAGCCACAGAGGTGATCCCGGGGTGAATTTCCTATTTCCCATCCAATCATCAAGATTTTTCTTGAAGAGTGCTAATGAGGAGCTTTGTTTGATATAGATAGGTAGTTTATTCCAGAGTATGGGAAGTCTCTGGGACAGGAATCTATCCCTCTGGCATGTTCTGTTTATTGTGGTGACAAGGTTTAGGTCCCTAGAGCATGTAGCTCGGAGGGATTGGGATTTCTTTAAGTGGAGCATGTCCAACAGCTCTGGGTTTGACATAGCTTTGTATGTTAGGCAGAGATCACCTCCGAGTAGGCGATATGCGAAGGAGTAAAGTTGGAGTTTTTTGAGACGGTCTGCGTAGGGCATCTGTTTGAGGCTGATAATCCTCTTTGTGTGGTATGTCTGCGGCCTTTCCAGTTGTTGTAGATGTCTTGTGAGGTACATACCAAAAGGGGCGTTGCACTCTATAATGGGTCTAATGAGTGATGAGTAGAGGGGAACAATGACCTCGTTTTTTTCTGGATGAGAAACCTTTTGTGATGAGGTGTGCCAAGTAGAAGGATTTCCTGACTACTGTGGTGATGTGATTATCAAAGGAGAGACTACTGTCCACCTGTGTCCCAAGGTCTCTTATCACACTTTTGGTGTTAAGTATGCTACCGCCTATGTTGTAGTTCATGGGTATGGAGTTTTTACCAAAGGGGATGACAATGCACTTTTTGGCATTGAGCTTGAGGCCATGGCTTTGACACTAGGCATCTGTCTCAGTAAGGCCCTTTTGTAGGATGTCCACATCGTTAGGAGTTTCAATTATGGCTCCTAGTTTGCAGTCATCTGCGAGCTTCATTAGCCAAAGACCTTCTGTGTTCACCTGTACTTCAGAGAAATAGATACCAAACAGGAGAGGACCCAGGACTGAACCCTGTGGTACTCCACTTGTCACTGGTCTGAAGTCGGATTTTGAGTCTGCTACTTTCACAGTGTGGGTTCTGTCAGTGAGCCAGTTGGCAACCCATCTTGTGACATAGGGATTTATACCTAGTTTAGTGAGTTTATCTACAATTCCAGAGTGGGGGATGGTGTCGAAAGCCTTGGCAAGATCTAGATAGGCTGTGTGAACCACCTTACCCTTGTCTACGGCTTTGGTGACTGCTTCAAAGAAGTCTTTCAGGTTTAGGAGACATGATCTGCCTTTTACAAACCTGAACTGGGTGGGGTCCAGAGTTTGGAGATTACCAATGTCTTTGTTTATAAGTTCCATGATGATATGTTCCATGGCCTTGCAGAACCAGGCTCATCAGGCTAATGGGGCGGTAGTTCCCGGGGTCCGTGGTGGCTCCCCCCTTGTGGAGTGGGATAACCGTCGCTGTGCACCATTCAGCAGGCACAAAGCCTGAGGGATGTAAATATCAAGGGTGATTAGCTTATGGTCAGACTTGACCAATGAGGGGGTGACCATAGGTGTGGAGCATCAATTTCCCATGTTGGTAATGACCAGGTCTAGGATATTGGAGCCCCTGGTGGGACTATGGATTAGTTGATCCAGGCCATTGTAATTTATGAATTCCAAGAACCGTTGGGCAAAGGTGTTAGTACATAAGTAGTTTTCCCAGTTAATGGCAGGGTAGTTGAAATCACCCAATATTAGGGTGTTTTGTTGTATCTTAATATTTTCCAGTATGTTTAGAAAGGTGTTGTGAGAATCGTGGGGCATGGTGGGGGATCTGTTGCAAGTTACAATTTGGATTGCAGTCTTAACTAGTGTTAGTTGCACCTGGGGAATTTCAGACACATTGTGTTGGGCAACTAGCCTGGTGGTGTGAATATCCTTGGTGAATATGGACACTCCTCCACCTTTAGTGTTTTGGTCCTGGTTTGATGGCCGAAAACTGTGGTAAGAGTTGTAGCCTGGTATTGCAGGGGTGCTCTCTGGAGCCTTGAACCAGGTCTCAGTTACTGCACAGATATTGATGTTCTCCATTTTTAGGAGTGCCTCGAGGGAGTACATTTTGATGTTTAGACTTCTAGCACTGAGTAGCATTACCTTCAGATTTTGTTTGCTTGTACCTGTTGCGGTGGTGGTTTTGTTCTTTGAACTTTGCCTAAAAAAGGCACTATAGGGGTGGCAAGAGCCTTAGCCAGTATTCTGAATCCCAGGGACAACAGGTGCAGACCATCTTTGTCAAAGCATCCTGGTCTGTCGATCATGTCATCCCAGGCAGACAGATACTGGATACCCTTTGAATGACGCCAGAAGCTTAGCCAATTGTTGAAGTCAATCATTTTGTCCTTATACTGTGCTATCATTCTGGGCAAAGGCAGGATGCTACTCAGGGCTAGGGTCATACCTGCCTGGGCCACATGATCCGATAGCTCTTCCATGTCTCTTTTCATGTAGTGCAGGGAGGTACATCTCAAGTCATTCTCTCCAACATGGACAATGAAAGAGTCATATTTGTACTTGTTGTGGAGTGACTTGAGTGCATGTGTTATGTGGTGGATCCTGGCACCTGACAGGCAGCTGACTGTAATTTTCTCCTTGTTCAGCCTGATGAGTGGGACATCAGTGTGCCTGACTATAGTGTCACCTTTGACTAAAGTGTAGAGTACGCTGTCTTGCCTTTGGGGCTGTTGGGTGGCACACTGGTGTTGTGAGCTATGTGACACTTTGGTTGTGATTGGTGTTTGCATTTCAGAATTCGGAGGTCCTTGTTGCTTGGGCAGGTTACTGTTAAGGGCCTCCACACATGAGGGTTTAGTGTTGCTATGTGAGGGTGTTGGAGGTATGGGTTTAGAAGGGCTATGTGTTGCTTGAGGTGTAGCACTGGTGTTAACCTTCTCCTCTTGACTGTCTAGCACAATCTTGGGTGGAGAGAGCTTTGCTTCCAGTTTGGCTATGTAAGTGCATCTCTCGCAGGTTGTAGAGTTGGGTGGTAGGAGGAGAGGGTTGTTTGTGTACATGAGGCAATTGCTGCATTGCCCTACTATGCCAAGATTCACCAGGTGGACAGCAGAAGTCACCAGAAGCTGACCCTTGGACATGCCTGGTTTGGTACTTTTTTTTGTAAAATACAAGAGCTGTTTTCCCTTACCTTAGCAAGGTACTTTGCAATTAGAGGCTGTTTAGTGCCTATGATTGATTTCTCCTTATTAACAAGGAGAGTTGAGTGCTTGTTATACCTCTCAACCATACCGAATTACTCGTTTTTTACCGAGTTTTGGAGCCCAAATGAAGCCAGTCGGAATTGAGCTCATGGAGCTCACATTGTCATTTCCAGCTGGTCTGGCTCAAATGTGAGTGGGAAATCTCACTCACAATTACAGGGAAATTTATTACAGCACTCCTCCGATGTTTGGACACTTGTTTTGGATCCAGTATGTCCAGGTTTGGCTTAACTGGTGTGTGTGTGTGTGTGTGTGTGTGTGTGTGTGTGTGTGTGTGTGTGTGTGTGTGTGTGTGTGTGTGTGTGTGTGTGTGTGTGTGTGTGTGTGTGTGTGTGTGTGTATGCCCCCCCTGTAATACACCTGGTGGCTAGAGGTATTTCAGGCTCAAACCCTGTAAAAAGACCCTAAAGTCCCTAGCCACCACCATTTCTCAGCTTTGCCCAGATTTGTTGTGCTAAGAGTTGAGAAGAGCTATGGTGGGAAGTGAGAACAGAATTTGTATTCCCCCATTACTGGCTTTGTTGTTTGTCCAGGTTTTTCTGCTAAGAGTTGAGAGCTATGGTGAGTGAAAAGTGAGAACTGAATTTGTATTCCCCCATATTGGCTTTGTCCAGGTTGTTTTGTGCTAAGAGGTTGAGAGGCTGAACTATGGTGAGAAGTGAGAACTGAATTCACTAAATAATACCATTACATTTCAGTATTCCTATTTTTTAGGAAACTGCTGATTTGGAATAGTGGTTTGTTGCTCTGATTGTAGTGCGTAGGGTCCTGGGTTCAAGACTTACCAGTGACATGCATGGTGGTAACAACATTTTATTCTAGCAACTTTCCAAAATTATACAAGTAATGTTTAAAATGTGTCCCTGGGTTTTGACCTTTTGACCCCCCCCAAAAAAAACTGAACTTGAAAATAAGTGCTAGAAGCTGTGCAAGATGTCTATGGCTTACACTACTGTCATTCTATTTATAGTGTGGGTGTGGAAGTAGACTTTTATGATGGAAATGTTCTCAATTGGTCAGTTTATCATTATTGGTTCATGCATTTTGTTTCATTGCCTACAGTACAGCCTACTGGAAAAATGTTCAAACAATAAATTTAAAATGTGCTCTAATAAGTGTGTTATATTATACAAGGAATAGAACTTAATAAAGTCAGGAAGGTGTATCAAAGAAAAGAACACATATATGTTTCTTGATTTGTGTGCAAGGGGCCAATGATTTGAAAACAGCCCAAAGGAAATCTTTATTCACCACTGGCCAGATGCATTTTCTTTGGATGTGGTTTGGGTTTCAGTGCTATTTCAATGAATGTGAGTTTCAAGGGCAGAGAAGTTTTAATGCCAAGTCTATTTTCATTGACACAGTATTGCTTTGTTTAGCAGATGTCAAATTGAAATCCAAATAATCATTGTATATGGTAAATGGGACAAAATCGCCAGGTAATGGGACATTGGAATTGCTGCAGAAGTTCAGTGGTGCCATATTTTGGTTGTCTGTTCTTCAGTTTGCATTTGAAAGTTGATATCCCACAATTACATTGGAGTGGGTGGGGGTTATGTAAATATGTATGCAAATTAGATGTTAATCAGTGTACAGATTTGTACCTATTTTTCATGGGCCTTGTCCAGATTTTTGATATTTCCAGGTTGAGAGGTATGGTGCTTGTATCAGTTTAAGGCTTCCTAGTGCTTTCCAGTAGGTTTTAGAGCAAGTACTAGTTACAGGTATGCTTGAAGTTAAGATGAAAAAATGGTTTATCCTAAACACTGCATTGTGCACTAGAGGAGTTAGATGTGAAAGTAGGTAACTTAAGTTTTACCTGTCTATAAAGTTAAGTTTTAGTGGAGATTCACTATTTTTAAAACAGCAAGATAGATTGAAAGGGAGTGGTCACTTTTGTATTTTGGTACTATGGAATACAGTAGGATGGCCAATAAATTTAAATATTTGAAGGGGAGTGATTTCACAAAATGATAATTTTGTGCTTACTCACACAAGCCAGTAAAAGCAGAGAAGAAATGAGATATATAGTCAAATTAACATAAGGGGCAGGCAACTAGAAAGACAGTGGTGTTTAAGAACACAACAGTAACTGTATGGGAGGGTGGGGGGGATCTGCCTGACTCACAAGAGACAGAGTTGTGGTCTCTTTTCAAGTTTTAATAAAAAGCAAGCTAACCTTTCCCTCACACTAAAGTGTAGCAGAGTCTGGGTGAGCCTTTCTAGTAAAGCTCTGAAATATTTTACCCCTTAAATAGAAGGTTTAGTTCCTAGCTCCACCCCCCCTCAGTTCACAAATGATTAACTTTTAACTGGCCTGTTCTATCTTATGTGTGAGTCCTTAATTGTTCTGTTCTGATTTCTGGCTGACTCACAAGAGACAGAGCTGTGGTCTTTTTTCAAGTTTTAATATGCAGTTAAAAGCAGAATACAAGTAAAACACAAGGTAAAGAAAACAAATCACAGTATTCAAACTAGAAAAAGGCAATAAAGTAATACAAAATGCAACAAATAAAAAGCAAACTAACCTTTCCCTCACAGCAAAGTGTAGCAGAGTCTGGTTGAGCCTTTCTAGTAAAGCTCTGAAATGTTTTATTTTACCCCTTAAATAGAAGGTTTAGTTCCTGTCTCCACCCCCTCAGTTCACAGATGATTAACCTTAACTGACCTGTTCTATCTTATGTGTGAGTCCTTAATTGATCTGGTCTGATTTCTGGCTGACTCACAAGAGACAAAGCTGTGGTATGTTTTCAAGTTTTAATATGTAGTTAAAAGCAGAATACAAGTAAAACACAAGGTAAAGAAAAAGAATCAGAGTATTCAAAATAGAAAAAGGCAATAAAGTAATACAAAATACAGCAAATAAAAAGTAAACTAACCTTTCCCTCACAGGAAAGTGTAGCAGAGTCTGGGTGAGCCTTTCTAGTAAAGCTGTGAAGTGTTTTATTTTACCCCATTAAATAGAAGGTTTAGTTCCTAGCTCCACCCCCCCAGTTCACAGATGATTAACCTTAACTGACCTGTTCTGTCTTATATGTGAGTCCTTAATTGATCTGTTCTGATTTCTGGCTGACTCACAAGAGACAGAGCTGTGGTCTCTTTTCAAGTTATAATATGCAGTTAAAAGCAGAATACAAGTAAAACACAAGGTAAAGAAAAAGAATCAGAGTAATCAAAATAGAAAAAGGAAATAAAGTAATGCAAAATACAACAAATAAAAAGAAAACTAACCTTTCCCTCACAGCAAAGTGTAGCAGAGTCTGGGGAGCCTTTCTAGTACTACAAAGGTCTTTGAGACTGAATAATACCCTCAGCATCTCCATTGATTATTTCATTACAGATCCACTTCCAATGCACTTAACTGGCTAAACTGTTAATTGAGCGGTCAGTCCTAGAAAGTCTGGGACAACAGCTCCTTCCCATTCTCCCAGCAGGTTAAAAATAGTTGTTCTTCATTGCTCTGTCTTAGGTCATCTGCTTTTCACTTTTTTCATAAATGCCTTTGGTTAACTATCTCATCATACCTGTGTGCTTTTCTAGGTTGATGATGACCCAGTAATATTAGCCTCTGATGCAGCCACAGCTAAAGTCATCTCAACTCTTATTGACCACATTAAATTTTGCAACTGGTTTAATTCCATGGAACGTTGTATTTGCATTAAAAAAGCTCCTCACACTGGTTCTGAATGTCTGTACTACTAACAATATTTTAATACTCAGTCATCTGGCTTGATTACCTTCCTTTTACAACTCATAGTTACAACATAGCTGCTAAACCTAAAGCTATAAAACCTGCATGTTACAAAACTGCATATCAGCTAATTCACAGAGCCATAAACATCACTGGAAAAGAAGTAACTATCCTTGCCATGAAGTTTTACCTTACACTTATACCACCTGTAACAAGCCTTGAGTCCTCTTGAATTAAATCTTTAATTTTACTGGGGAGTCTCTTCACAGAATACCATTGTCTTATATTTATCAAGGCTGAGATCTTAGCCATAGTACACACAGAGCTAAAATTATCTCATGTTTTCTCTATAAAATTTTTCTTTTCTTTTAATCTCAACCACGGTATCCCTTGCATGCTTTCTTCTAATTTGCAGTCATCTATCTCCAGTCCTTTCTCACTTCCATCTCCCTAGCTATACAATGGAATGCTCCACCAAAGCCTTTTCTTATGGAGGTCCCCAACTACAGAATTCTCTGCTGTTGATGGCATGATCCTCCCCTCCTTTTTCTACATTTAAGTGAAGTCTGACCTGTCGTCACCAAGCAAACGATGTGTGTAGCTGTACATAATACGGATCCTTTATGTCTAGTTTATTAATCAAATACATATCAATCATTTATAATATCTGTTACTATATGTTTTTTTCTTTATATCTTACTGTAAGCAACACACTTGGAATATAAAACAAAGCTATCTGTTTCTTTGTATATTTAAAAATAATGAGGAAATTTCCCTATGTGGAAGATCTAAGATTCTCTAGAGTAGAGCAAAAGCATGGGACCTCACCTACAACCCTCTTAATTCTCTCATCCATCATCAATAGATGAATTTAGTTGATGAAGTAAGGACACCCCCTTTGGATTTGGTCAGTATATCTATATACCAGTGGTGTTGCGATAATTAAGATGGTGTTTAAGAGGCATTGGCCCCTGTTGATGATGGATGATAGATTTAAGAGAGTTGTAGGTGAGGTCCCACACTTTTGCTTTAAGAATCATAAGTGTTTGAAAGGATGCTTTGCTATCCTAAGAGTAGTGAAAGATCTATTAGTGAGGATGTGTTGGGTACATGACCATGTGGTCAATGCAACTACTGTATGTATGTGAGGCATGGTGATGCATTCCAACACCCAGAGACATGGAAGGAATACAGGTTTAAGGTTAGAGTGGAATGTGCCACAAAGAATATATTGAATTTGGCACAATGTGATTCCTGCTCACATTTTTACATTGGGATGACCAACCATACATTCAGAAAGAGGATTAGGGAGTATGTGAACAGTATTAGAATTAAAGACTCTACGAGCACACTTTCTAGGTACATTCAGGGGAGTGGTACTAACCATGATTTTATGTTCATGATTCTTGAGCAGATTGATATGGGGGACAGGATGGGTAATCTAAGGAATAGGATGGAGAGCTGTGAGCTTAGGTGGATCCTTAAGCTTAGAGCTGATAAGGGGTATGGGCTGAATAGGAAGGTATCTATCAAACCAGCCCTTGATGCTAGGGGACTCCCTAAGTGATGGGGATACCATTTATAGTGTTCCCGTTTGATGTTTATGTTTGTTTAAGATGCTGGGTATGTTGTTTATCTGAGTGTATTAATTGCCCTTTAGTATTTAGTGTATATGCCCCATTTGTTCATTATGGGGATTATATATGTTTCAAATTGATGCATATGCTCATAATCCTTGCATGTTTATAGTGTTTTCTGACGCTAGACTAGAGTTGTGTTTAGTGTGGGTGTGTTGATAGTTCCAACTATTCCGACCATATGTTAGTTTTTTAGTATAAAGTTTATTATATATTGCAGTTCGTAATATATGATGATGTAGGTTTAAGGACTGCTGGCTGGTATGTACATTCAAATGGTCTGGATGGCCTTTTTGTTTAGTTGGTTTACTTTTAGAAATTTTTAGTGTTTTATAAGATTGTCAGGGTCAATTTTCTTGACATTAGTTGTTTATTTATAATATGCTATTAATGTTTTTATTCCATATCCAAGGTATGACATTAGAGAATATTATTAGAGTGTCCACACTATTATACTTGCTTGCCTGGATTAATCTAGGTATATGCAGGCTTTATCACATAATATGATTCTTATGTATCTTTTATAGATGAGATTTCTGTTCTATGTATTATGCTTTGTTCTACATGTTTAGAAATGTATTGTAAGATTTATATGTGGAGGATTTCTTTATATGTATAAGAGGTGTTAGATTGTTATAGTTGTATTTTACATTTTTTATTTTGTTTTTTTATTTGGGATACAGCTTTAAAGATGGCTGGCTCTTGATGACATTGCTATGTGGTGCACGTAACCGTGTGCAGTTTGAGGGTTGAGATTTCTGTGATGTTATACACACCTGTATTGGATTTATGAATGTTTAATGGGGCAATGTGAGTATATAAAAATGTTTTATTTAGATTTTATTTCTGTTTTTATGGTCTGATGAAGCCACCACACGAGTGGTGAAAGCGCTAACCTTTTAAATACATTTTTTTTACTTTTATGATTTCTGAAGTTGTGCTTCGTTTAGCCGCTGATCTGCTTCTCTCTATTTAAAAAAAATGGTTATTATAAACAGATAAATATTTGTATACAAATGCATCTGCTAAAACAAAATTAATAATTAATAAGCCACTACCATAATATTAAATTTTAAAATTACATTTACAAAGTTAATAGTCAATAAAATTGTTGAAAATTGCAAATTAACAAATAAATGCAAATAAATAAATAAAGTTCATACCTTCAGTCTTGTAAACAATGGCACAACTTTCTTAGCTCTACTTCACTTTTCAGTGAGCAATAATAGTTTAGTCAAGGCTTTCTAAAAGAGTTCAGCCTTAGTTGCCACATAAGTTCTTGTTTTTCTAAAGTATTTGTGATGTCTCCTTCCAGTTCAGCGAGGTCTATGTGATCAAGTATTTGAATTTTAAACCCAGAGTGTCTTCTGTGGAGTTGAAGGTGTCTGGCCAGGGCATTGTTTCTACATTTAGACCGGATCTCAGACAGATGACCCAAAATCCTTCGTTTCAGTTTATTAGTAGTCTTTCCCGCATTAAATGCATCACAGCCATTGCAACTAGCCCTGTAAACAACTTGTGTAGAGTTGCAGTCTCCACCTGCATTAGTCTTAATAAGTTTTTTTTAAATGTGAGTCTCCCTCTTGAATGTAGGTGCAAAATGAGCAGGTTGTTTCACATTTTTTCATGCTCTTTTCCTTCCACAAAGCTCCTAATATTTCTAGCCTTCCTATATACAAAAGTCAGGGCTTCACCCAAAATGTCTACAAGATAAGGTCTTTCCATTATTATGGTCCAGTTCTCCTTGATAATATTCTTGATACAATGAAAATCCATAGTATATGTCAGTATGCAGCTGTCTTTTGTTTATTGTCCACAGATTTTTAAAAAATTCTTCCAATGGGTCAGTTTAGTGTGGGTGTATGGTATTTTTAAACTTAATGATTGATTCAACAATGTTTCTTAACATTTGGTTCTTGTAACCTCTTGCTAAGAAATTGTTTTCCAAATCATTAAGGTTTCTCAGTCTTTGTGGTTATTCTAGCTAGCCTATATCTCTGGGACTTAACCACATTATATTTTGTCTTGGTGGGATGCAGACTTTTACTTTGGAGTAAGGTTCACTCTTGTCGGTTTTTGGTAAAGATTAGTGGAAATTATGCAGTTGTTAATATCCTTGGAAATTAGCATGTCTAAGAACGTGGCAGAGCTGGAGCTGTGGGAGGAGGTTTCTTTTTTGATACTACAATGAAATGCTTTCAGGAAGTTTTAGCAATTAATGTCATTTTTAGTTTAACATTTAGTTTAGTTTAACATATCCTGGAATCACAGAGCTTGAAGTAGGGCCGCACTGTGTCAAATATCACACTGGTGTATGGGTGAAAGGGTATTTAGCAAGTAAATATGTTAATTGACTTTTACAACAGAGCTACCCTAGTAAACCACTATCATGCTTTTAAACAGGTATATAAGTGGAATGGTGAATTTGTATACTTGATTCTGTTTTTTTTTCAACTACTATTTGAATAATTTTTAATAAAGAAGATTCAACTTGAACTAGCTTGTGCTTCCCTAGTTTCATTAGTGGATTTATACTTTGGAAAGTTTTTAAAGAAAGTATTTGTATGACCTGCTGTTAGGTGGGATATTCACAGTATGTTTTTATTAGGTGCCTGAATTCTAGGGAATCTTAGATCTTCCACAAAAGAAGTTTCCTCATTATTTGTTTTTGGACCCAGTATATTGACATACTGGGTTTGTGAGACTTCGAGGGACACCACAGAGACTGTTTGCTTCTTTGTATATTTATACCGTCTCCTGTAGTATTCTTCTTCCAAACATTTGTATTTCTTATTGGGTAACAAGGTCATAGCTGAAAAGGTGGCCATTGGCTTAGTCATTTGAGGTGATTTGGACACCTAGTGTGAATGCCCTTGGGTGTCTCCCATGGGATGTGCACCAAGCACAGCTCCCTAGGTTAAGTAACAAGAGCAGATTCAAGACACATTGGAGGGACTATATCTGTCACCTTGCCTGGAATACTTAAGGATCTGGCAATCAGACTGCTGCTAAGGATGAGGATGTCTCGCCTACTCTGCTCAACAAGCTATGATTTCAACCCACTTCAGGACAAAGTACGATACATGATCCCAAGTGGATAAGACCATAAGTCTTTTGAACTCCCTGCGGATAAGGCTAGATAAGCTTAGAAGCCCTTTAAACTTAATTGTCATATTAGCTGAGAAATGTTACTCATCCAGAAACCAAAAAGGAGTAGTTCTTCTTCCAGTACATTGACAGTTGTCCGATATGGATTTCATTAGTTTTATTTGATCTGAGACCGCATATTTTCTTGGACTTCATGTAGCTCAGTTGTCCTACTTTAAGCTCAAATGCTCACTGATATATTGGTGCACTGAAGTCAGATTGTTGCTATTGTGCCTCTAGATTGGTATAGAAGTCCATTTAGCATTATGGGAGTTGGCTAGCACATATATTTACAAGTTAGTCTGATTTACCAGTGGGCACTTTTCTTGGTTTGTTCATCTCAGTATCTGCACTGCATAGTTGATAGCTTGGCTGAAGTTACTCAGTTCTGCTATACTGCCTCTATGTTTTTGATGTTTAATGGTGCTACTCCTGTTGCTGCTCAGCCAGGTTGCACTCTCAGAAGGGTTGCACACTCAGCAGAGTTGCACTGTCAGAGAGGTGCACTGTCAGAAGGGTTGCATTCTCAGCAGCGTTTCACTGTCAGAGGGGTTGCACTCTCAGATGGGTTGCACTCTCAGAGGGGTTGCACTCTCAGAGGTGTTGCATTCTCAGCAGGGTTGCACTCTCAGAGGGGTTGCACACTCAAGCAGAGTTGCACTGTCAGAGGGGTTGCACTGTCAGAAGAGTTGCACTCTCAGCAGTGTTTCACTCTGAGAGGGGTTGCACTCTCATATGGGTTGCACTCTCAGAGGGGGTTGCACTCTCAGAGGTATCGCATTTTCAGCAGGGTTGCACTCTCAGAGGGCTTGCATGGTCAGATGGGTTGCACTCTCAGCAGTGTTTCACTCTCAGAGGGGTTGCACTCTCAGATAGGTTGCACTCTCAGCATGTTTCCACTCTCAGAGGGGTTGTATTCTCAATGGGGTTGTACTCTCAACAGGGTTGCACTCTCAGAGGGGTTGCAGTCTTGAAGACCACAAAGCTGTTCTATCAATGCTGGATGTTTTTCTCATTCACAAGCATGATTTATTCCAGCAGCTCTTTTGATCATTGGTCTTTTGGAATCTAATTTTAACCTGATCCATAATATTCTGTATATGAGTTTGGATGCTTGTTATATTAATGGGATTGGTGAGCATCTTTGATTTTGGCTGCTATTGCGTTTAGGCATTGCTAAATCTGGAAAATACAAAGTATTGATGCAATTTTTGTCAATTTTAGTTCTGACTGAAATTGTATTTGACAGCAGTTCATGGTTGTTCATTATTAGGTACTAGGCTATCTGCTCGAGGGCATTTATAAGCGTAGCCAGAGTGTGTTGACTTTCGCCGCCCCATTGATTAATTAACTGCAGAGCCAATGAAGTGATCCCAGGGGTGCATTTTCTGTTACCCATCTACTCATCAAGGTTTCTCTTGAAGAGTTTTAGTGAGGGGCTCTGACTAATCTTTTTCTTCTTTCGCCTTTTCCCAATTAGGGGTCGCTACAGCAGATCACCTGTCTGCTCATGATTGGCAGTGGAGTTTTACGGTGTCAAGTTGCCAGCCCGGTGCCCAACCTTCCACAGAAGGCACACACATGCATGCATTCACGCCTTGGGCCAATTTAAAGTGTCCAGTTCACCTACAGCATGGCTCTGGGATGTGGGAGGAAACCGGAGCACCGGAGGAAACCCACAGCCTTATATTAATGCAATTTCATAGAGACTCTGACTCTATAGGCTGTTTAGCTTCCTACGCAATTAGTTAGGTATAACAAATAGCACCAGTCATTACAAAAATAGCACTGTGTTGATAAAAATTTTAGCATTATCTATAGTTTGGAATTTTGTTCCAAAGCATGGGAAGTCTCTGTGACAGGACTCTATCCCTCCAGCATGTTCTATTTATTGTTGTGGCAAGGTTTAGCTTACTAGAGCACGTGGCTCGCAGTGACTTGGATTTCTTTAGGTGGAGCATGTCCATCAATTCTGAGTTGGACATGGCTTTGTAAGTCAGACAGAGATCACCTCTGAGTAACGATATGCCACTGAGTACAGCTGGTGTTTTTTCAGTCGGGCTGCATAGGACATATGTTTGAGGCCAGTAATCCTCTTGGTGAGGTACTTTTGTGGTCTCTCTAACTGTTGGAAGTGTCTTGTGAGGTACATCCCAAATGAGGCATTGTACTCTATGATGGGTCTGATGAGTGATGAGTAGAGGGGCACTATAACCTCTTTATTTCTAGATGCAAACCCTTTAGTAATTAGATGGGCCACATAGAAGGATTTCCTAACTACTTTGGCAATATGATTGTCAAAGGAGAGATTACTATCTACCTTGGTCCCCAGATCTCTTATTACCTCTTCTGTATTAAGGGGGCTGCCATTTATGTGGTAATTCATGGGTGTTTTGTTTTTCCCAAATGGGATGACTATGCATTTTTTTGGCATTTAGCTTGAGGCCATGACTTTGGCACCAGATGTCCATCTCAGTAAGGCCCTTTTGGAGGCTGTCCTTGTCAGCCGGAGAGTCAGTTATGGCTCCCAGTTTGTAGTCATCGGTGAACTTGGTTAGCTATAGTCCTCTTGTGTTTGCCTATACTTCTGAAAAGTATATGCCAAACAGTAGGGGTCCCAGGACTGAGCCTTGCAGGACACCACTTGTGACTGGTTTAGAGTCGGACCTGGAGCCCGCTATTCTTACCGTGTGAGTTCTGTCTGCAAGCCAGTTGGCAACCCATCTCGTGACGTAGGGTTTTATGTTCAGGCTGGTGAGTTTTTCTGTAATACCCGAGTGGGGAATGGTGTCAAAAGCCTTAGCGAGGTCAAGGTAGGCTGGGTGAACAAGGTTTCCCTCGTCTATGGCCGTGGTGACTGTCTCGAAAAAGTCAACCAGGTTTAGTAGGCATGATCTGCCCTTAACAAAGCCAAACTGGGTCAGGTCAAGTGTTTGGAGGTTCCCAATGTCTTTGTCAATGAGTTCCATGATGATGAGCTCCATAGCCTTGCAGACCAGGCTAGTTAGGCTTATGGGGGGATAGTTACCAGGGTCAGCTGTGGCCCCTCCTTTGTGGAGTGGAATAACCGTTGCTGTGCACCTTTCTATGGGCACGTAGCCTGTGGAGAGGCTGAGGTTGAACAGCGTGTTTAGGTGGGGGGTAAGTTTGTTCTGTAGTTCGTGCAAGACACAGCCTGGGACACCATCTGGCCCCATTGACTCTGTGTTTTTGGCTTTTGAAAGGGCTATTTTCACCTGTGCATCTGTCATTTCCAGGACACTACACTTTTCTGGTATTGTTGTGGGCCCTTTTGGGGGTGAGAGGGGGGTGAAGTTTGCACTGAATCTATCTGCCAGGATGTTGGCAATATCAGTAGGTTCAGTATATTCTGTGCTATTTTGCACTAGCTCAGTGCATATCTGCAAGTTGCCACTTAGATTCTTAACATAGCTAAAGAAGGCTTTGTGGTTATCTTTTGAATCCTTGGCTATTTTTCTTTCAAAGTTAGCCTTGGATGATTTTATGAGGGACCTTAGTTTCTTAGTGATACTGATCAGGGATGTCTTTCCTTCTTGGGATTTGCTTTTTTTCTGAACTAGTTTCCTCCTACTATTGTATAGTCTGTTTATGGCAGGGGGTCCACCAGACTGGTTTCCTTCTCTTAGAGGAGTGAGTCTTGGTTTTGCTAGGGATGGCACAATCCATGCATCCTTGTAGGTGCTCATAGAGTGCATTTGTAAAGGTTTCTGCATCTTGGGCAGTGTTATCCTTTAGCATGGGGGCTGTGAAACTTACTGCCTCTGTCTTAAGTAAGGTGAAGTTTGCTTTAGAAAAGTTTTTACTGTGGTTTACTGTGGTTTCCTTAGTTGGGGGTGGTGGTGAGGTGTGGACATCCAGAGTGATTAGTTTATGGTCTGGTCTAACCAGTGATGGGTTGACCTCCAGTGTGGAACACCTGTCGCCCATGTTTGTGATGACCAGGTCCAATATGTTTTCACCTCTGGTAGGTGAGTTTACCAGTTGATCCAGGGCATTTGAGTTGATGAATTCCAGGAAGCGCTGTGCCTGGCAGTTTGTACTCGAGTAGTTTTCCCAGTTAATGGTAGGGTAATTGAAATTGCCCAATATCAAGGTGTTCGGTAGGACCTTCATGTTTTCCAGTGTCTCCAGAAAGGTGGAGTGGTGGTCCTGGGTCATGGAGTGTGATCTGTATCAGGCCACAATTTGCATTGCAGATTTGCCCAATGTTAGTTGCACATGGATGATCTCAGAGGTATCATGCTGAGCCACTAACCTGAAGGTGTAAGTATCCCTGAAGAATATGGATACACCCCTCTCCTTTTGTGTTTCGGTCTGTGTTCTGTGGCCGAAACGTGTGATGCGAGTTGTAGACCGGTAGTGCCGGGGTGCTCTATGGAGCCTTGAACCAGGTTTCAATTACTGCACAGATGTCGACGTTCTCCATACTGAGGAGTGCTTCAAGCGAGTGCATTTTGAGATTTAAACTCCTAGCATTGAGTAGCATAACCCTCAGTTTTTTGTTAATTGTGCTGCTTACGGAGTTGGGCTTGACTTTTGAGCCTTGCTTAAAAAAGGCACTATGGGGGCAGCAAGAGCCTTGGCCAGTATTCAGAAACCTAGGGGTGACAGGTGCAAGTCATCTCTTGTGAAGCAACGTGGCTTGTCCAGCATGTCATCCCAGGCTGACAGACACTGGATTCCCTTTGAATGACACCAGAAGCTTAGCCAATTGTTGAAATTGATCATTTTTCTTTATACTGAGGTATCATTCTTGGTGAGGGCAGGATGCTACTCAGGGTCAGGGTCATACCAGCCTGGGATACATGATCAGAGAGCTCTTCCATGTCTCTTTTCATGTAGTCCAGGGAGGTACGTCTCAGGTCATTCACACCAACATGAACAATAACAGAGTCATATTTGTACTTGTTCTGGAGTGACCTGAGTGCTTGTGTTATGTGGCGGATTCTGGCTCCCGACAGGCAGCTAACAGTAACCTTCTGCTTGTCCAGCCTAGTGAGTGGAACATCAGTGTGCCTGACTATAGAGTCACCTATTACTAGTGTATTAGGTATGTTATTTCGCCTTAAGGGCTGTGATTGTGCGGCACAATGATTTTGTGTTTTATGTGTTGTCTGGTTTGTGACAGGAGGTGCAGGTTGTTTGGGTGTCTGCTTTGGAGGTCTCTGATGCTTTTGCAGGTTTTTATTTAGAGCCTCCGAGTATGATTTTGTGTATTTATGTGTATTTTGGTGAGCTGCTTTGAAGGCAGTTTCAGTAGTTACTCCTGATATCTAAGCACATAAAATTTTTGTACTTGTCGGCCATGTTAATTCTTTTGATGTACAGCAGTTTGCCTCCTATGGGCCTATTTTTATAACCTTGCTTGCTCTCAGGATTTGGACTACTGATGTCTTTGTTCTTTTAGGATTATGAGGTCTAGCACAAGATTTCTTTTGTTTCTTTAAAGATGCAATTGCAGTTCATTCCAAGTCATCTCCTTGTCAGTGTAGTTTATCTAATACACCAGAGTATTCCTGCTGACTAGAATTTGCTCTGTATATGGCTTCACCCACCATCTATGCATAATTTTGTTGCTTTTGTATTTTGATTTCATTATTTTATCTCCTACTATATCTGACACTGCTTAATATGTCTTTCCCCAGTCGTGCATTTTTATTGTTTCAGGTTAACCATACTGAAGAGCTCTTCTACTGGCATGGGCTGTAAGCTAAATATTCAGTTTTAATCTCAACTGTGATTGCACCCTATATTACATAAGCCACTGAGTCTGCCTATCTTTTTAGCTCGTGCATATTTTACATTTTTGGTCCTCTTTGCGCTGCTTTTTATGTTTTTTTGTATTGTTATACCACTGCAGTTCTCGTCACTTGCTTGTATCGTTATTATAATATTGGACAGTATTTATCATGCTGCTTAGTGTGTATCCATCTGGAAGCTGCTTTATTCAAAATACACGTAAAGTTAGGTTAACTTCTATTCTTAGTTTGAAATAAGATGCATTTATGACTGAAACATACTTTTTTACTCTGTTTCTTTGGGACCTTAGAGGATACCTTCTTTAGTTTAAAAACAATATAAATGGCTTGGTCACCTATGTAGTTACAGGGAGACATAACTGACCTATACTGGGGCTTCAAGAGTGGGGAATTCTGATTGCTGTTTGGAAAACTTCTGACCAGAGAGGGACGAAATGTCTTGATAGACAGAACACATATTCTCCATGAGATATCCAGGAAGCCTCTCTGTCAACTGGAAAATAGCTGGGGCACACATATAATCTTATATACAGTATGTTGCTGCATGCTGATGCATGATCCATCTAAAACATGACTGGTAACAGGGCTTGTGTGAGGTAGATGTCATGGTTATCATGCAGACTTGGGTTAGATTCCAACTTCAGCCCCCATCTGGTAGCATTAATTCACTCAAATATCTCTCATACAGTGCCATATGTTTGACATAATCTGAATGGGGTAGCAATATGGTTTAAAATAAGTTGACACAGGTTCCCTGGAGTCATGCTAACATCTGTAAATGTATAAAATGAGCAGGTTTAGACTTTAGATTCCTTTTCATTTACCTGGTAATTTATTTTTCTTTATTTATTTATTTACATTTGTTTTCCGGGAAAGGCTGACTGGGCCAGAAGCCCGTTTTTAGCCAAAGCCAGGGGATAAAAGTTTCACAGTAATAAGCAAAATGCAATAATTAGATAGTACAATAGTATATATATATATATATATATATATATATATATATATATATATATATATATATATATATATATATATATATATTATGATGCAGAATACACATTATCCAGTTAGTCTATACAAATAAATATTCAAAATTGTTTTCGAGTAGATACAAGTTCAGAAAAGAAAATCACATAAGCCATTTGTTTTCAAGTAGATACAAGTTCAGAAAAGAAAATCACATAAGCCATTTTAGTAAAGATCACTGCAAGAATAATAAAATCAGTACTGTGTACATATTAAATAATAGTTATGAACAAATGAGATTTTCTTTTTTTTTTTTTTTTTTTATGAGCAGTACTTTGGGCAGTGTTAAAACCTGCTTGCAGAAGCTCCCAAATTTCATCTTTGACTCACTGATCACTTACCCAAACTGACTGGTGTTAGGTGATTTCAATATTCATGATGGTAGTAAGTCCAATGCTCTTTCTAAGAGATGCGTCTTTATTATGAAACGTTTGAAGGTTGTCCTGATTAGCACCTCTGCTACCCATAAGCATGACATTTTGCTGGACTGTTTTAGTTTGAGATGGTCAGCTGAGTTGAGGATGGAGTCAGTCTGTCTCTCTCTGTTTGTTTGTTTTCATGCACACCAGATGACCATTAACTACCTCTGTCAGTCCTATTATCCCTGCCCATAAATCCCACCCTGGCAGACCCCGTGGTGTCCTTGCCTTTAGGACGATCTCCCTACTGTATGGTATCTGCTCCAAGGAGGCCACTAGACCTCCAATGCAGGCCACCTGGGCTAGATACGCTCTGGACAAGCGAGTGGGATGACCTAGCAGAGAAGGGTCATATAGTCTCCAGCCCTCCAGGACTATGCCCATATAAGATAAAACTCCAAGTAAATAAAGCAAGAAAGAATCTTTAATAAATAGGTTAAGTACTTTCATTCCTTCTAATCTGTTGGGACTTCATCAGAACAAAGAAAAAAGTATTTAGCTGGCTTATATAATTAAAAAAAAATCATATGACAAAAAGCATCTTGTGACATTATTACAATCTTAAGTAAAAAGTTCTAAATAGAAACAAGCTCTAAAATACAAACTGATGAGCTCTGATTCCTGTTTTTTTTCTACTTGGCTGCACGGACACACATTCCTTTTTCTGGTTCTTGAGCTAGTGGAGAAGTCATTATCCTTCAGGGTATGAGCATTTTCTATAGCCTAAATCCTCACCAATTTGTGCTGATCACAATGTATAGATTGAAGCAGAATGGAAGGCTATGTCAAGCATGTGTCCCACTCTCAGCTGTAGGGTGGCCACTCCTTCTTATTTCTCTCTCCATTATCAGCTTGAAAGCAGTCCCCCGAGTCTTGAACTCCACCGAAGCTCATTGGGTGATGCCCACCCCCACAGGATAGGTATGCTCCTTCAGTTGCCTGAGCCTCTAATTGAGTTAGTGTTGCCAGGGCACTAGTCAGGGCTTTATCCCTATGTGCCACCAGTGACATGGAGCCAATCTCTTGATGGCTTCCTCAAATAACATGGGAAGTATGTGATGTACTGTAGCTTTAAATAATGCAAGCAGTCTAGTTTGTGAGTCATCTGCCTGGACTAGGTCTTCAATTAATGTGCAGTAAATGCTTGAAGTGGAAGTGCCTCTATGTGTGATCAGTGCTTCCATAGGTTATCCTGAACTTAGCTGTCTTCTTCAATTACAAATCTGACATGGGGTTTGAAGAAACTTTGACATGGTTTAAGAATTAGGATTGATTTAAGAATAGGACTTGATGGCGGGACAGATCTGTGTCCCAGAGACATCTCATCTGTGGAATAGACTCCCTCTCCAAGTCAAGCAGAGTACCTCATTGTTCCTTTTTAAGTCCAACCTGGATAACTGGATGGGAAACAGAAAATACACTCCTGGGATTCTATCTGTGTCCATGCTGGACTGAGGCATTGGGTTCTGACTTGGCTAAACTCTTGGCTGGGCTTATAAGGGCCTCAGGGCCAATAGCCTAGTAACGTCCTATGATCCAGTGAATTAGCATGCTATTTTCCTTTTTGTTCTTACTGACTGTGGAAAAATGAGACTTAGTTTTCCAGTCTATTCTTGGCTACTGTACTGTAGCCAGTGCTTTTTTTGGTATTCACATCATTATAGAGGCTCTAATCCTTGAAATGTCCATTTTTAAAATATCACCCCAAAAGAAAACATAAAGTAATTTGTTTAACCACACAGTTAATACCATTTCTTGCACTAGCACAAGAAGAGTTCATCTGTACTCCACTAGGCCACCAGAGTATTGTCACAGTGGTGCAGTGGTTAGCACTGCTGCCTCACAGCACCTGGTTCTCCAGTTCACTAATGATATAAGATCTTCATATCTTCCCTGTACCTATATTGGTGTTCTGGCTTCCTTTCAAATTCCACAAATGTATTAGAGATAAATTGACAACCTTCTAAGTAGTGCATAGATGTATGTGTCAAGTGAGTGTGTGTGTGTGTGTGTGTGTGTGTGTGTGTGTGTGTGTGTGTGTGTGTGTGTGTGTGTGTGTGTGTGTGTGTGTGTGTGCGTGTGTTTGTTTGTGGGTGTACATGTATATGTAAGTGTGCATGTGTCTGCATTCGTTTGTGCGTGTGTTTGTGTGCATGAACACTTGCACATATGTCTCAATAGGTGTCTGTGTGTGTGTGTGTGTGTGTGTGTATATATGTACATGCATATGTAAGTGTGCATGTGTCTGCATTTGTTTGTGTGTGTTTGTGTGCATGAGCACTTGCACATATGTCTCTATAGGTGTGTGTGTGTGTGTGTGTGTGTGCATGTGTGTGTGCGTGTGTGTGTGTGTGTGTGTGTGTGTGTGTGTGTGTGTGTGTGTGTGTGTGTGTGTGTGTGTGTGTGTGTGTGTGTGTGTGTGTGAGTCCTGTGATGGATTGGTGCCGTATTCAAGATTAGGTTGTCTGTCTTGTGCTTACTGAGTGCTGAGACAGGCTGTGATCCCCATGATCATGCAATGAATTAAGTGGTTAAATGAAGAATTAAAGAAGGAGTGAATGGACCTACAAATAATGTTTGTCAAATTTCTTTAATGTTTGTCTCAAAATAATGACACCGGATCCACCAGAGTCTCTGAAATTGCAGTAAACATTTTCAGATAGCTGGAAGACCTGGATTATGTATTTTGAGCAGTATCTCACTTCGAGTGGATTTGGAAACAAACCCGAGAAGGTGCAATGTGTCATGTTTTATGCAGGGGAGGAAGACATTGAGGAATCTGACATATTTACATTTAAAGAAAAGAAAAGAAGATACATTTGAAGTGCTGAAATACAAATTCTAGGTATACTGGGATTCAAAGAAAAATGTACCTTATGAGAGACATTTATTTATTTTTTGAACAACTTTATTAAATTGCATTTTAAGTTGTAATATAGGTTTACAAACATTATTAGAAATGAAAATAAAGTGTAATAACAGTTTATATTGTTATTGACTTCCTGTATACATATATATCTGCTTTTTAACAGTTTTCATTCAGTCTATTACATAAATTGCTCGGTTCCTGTCTTCTCTTAAATCTCACTCCTCCTGAATATTATTCTGCATTTATTGCTTTCACAAATTCAATTTATTTGTATGTCATTTGCTATTTCTTTTCTAAAGATCCAACATCCAGTTTTTATTGCCTTCACAATATCCAGAACTTCCTTTATGATGAGTACAGATTTTGATTTCCATTTTCTAGTAATTGATTTTTTTTACAGCCAATGACATTAAACTTAGGTAGGCCTTACTGTGTCAATGCAGATCCTATATTATATGTCAAAATAATGATTTCCTTAGTTACAGCCATTTACTTTCCTAACTGTTAACAACATACTCTGTAGGGATTTTTCTAAATGGCTAACTCTTACACCTATGCATATGACTCTCCCTTACATTGCTCCCGTTTCATGAACATGTGAATCACAGTGGACAGAGCAGTGCAGGAGTTTGAAGTTATGTAGGTACAACTGATCAGCAGGTAGTGCACACCCAGTCATGCTGGTTCAACCCAACTCTGATCCTCCAACATAACAGTGATGAAGCCACCAGAGCCAGAACCAGCACTAGGTGATTAAGGCAGTTGCCTAGGAACTATTGACTGAGAGAGGACCCTGCTGGCTGGGAGGGGGCCTGTTTGGCAAAAGACCATCACGCTTACTTTAAAAAAGAATACATGTTTTTTTTTTTTTAACTGCACACTTATTTTGGAAAGCATTCATCTTGAACACCTGCGACATCCAGTTACACACACCAGTTGCATCTACGTGTGTGTTGTCTCACAGACCTCTTCTTTTCCACGTGGAATTTAATGTTACATTCTAGTGATTCTGACTCACTCCTGGACATATTAGTGCCACTGCTTCTGCAAAAGCATATTTTTCTTCTACAACAAGTAAGTGTGTGTGTGTGTGTGTGTGTGTGTGTGTGTGTGTGTGTGTGTGTGTGTGTGTGTGTGTGTGTGTGTGTGTGTGTGTCTATAGAATGTCCCAATTAGGGATAACTGACAGTTAATTTGCTCAGGCTCAAACCTGTACCTTAGTTACAGGAAGGAAACAAGACCTTGAATCCTCTACCCCCAACCACCACTTGAATTTCAAGGAGTTGAGTGCATAGCTCTCAACTGCCCAGATTTTTGCCTCATATTTTAGGTCTGGTCTTCATAAAACGTGTGGTTTTCTGCCAAATCAGTGAGGACTGAATTCACTACATAATGTCAGCCATTTAAGTTTTAGTCTTCATATCATTCAAAAATGCATGGTAACACAAAAACTTTTATTCTAGCAACTTTCTAAGATTATACAAGCAATATTTAAAATTTGTCCCTAGTTTTGGGCCTTTGTCCCCCCCCCCCATTAATTTTGGCTTTGTCCTGATTTCTTGTACTATAAGGTTGACAGGTATGAAATGCATTTTACAATGAGTCTACTGTCAAGTGCATTTTATAAGGAATTGAGAGCTTCATGGGAAGAGAGGTTTAGTGCTGCTCATGCAAAGTCTCTTTGGTGCAGCTGCTGTTTAGCAAATGGTATCACTATTGTGCTAAACAATTTAAAAGTATTGTTAGTAGCACAATAGGTAACATGCTCCCTTTTGATGTGATTGGCTGTGGGTTCTACTCCCACAGCATATAGATGGATTGTGTGTTTGTGTGCATGAACACTTGCACATGCATCTGTACTTTAAGAGGGGTGGGGTGCTATGTCCTCAGTATGTACTTTGGTAACTGTAAATCTGTTATCAGTTTGCCATCCATTTCCTATTGCAAAATTAGCAGCTTACCATTTTTTAATGTAACAGGCAATGTATCCCTCAAGGGCAGCAGGCACTGAATTTGTAGATGGAACACTGAAATATAAAGTTGTTTGCAAGTAGCAATCTCTTTATTAGTTACAGATCTCTTTAAAGTGGAATTATTCAGATGACTTTTATTTCTGTAGAGATTGTGCATATTGACTGATATTGGTGGATTGTAATGACAGAAGTTTGAGAAGATATTTATTGATGAAATGTTATGAATTGGGCGGTTTTGTCATTATTAGTTCATGCATTTTGTTTCATTGCTTACTGGAAAAATGTTCAAAACTTCACTTTTAAAACACAGTCTAATAAATTGTGCTGTATTACACAGGGAATATAATTTAATAAAATCAGGAAAGTGACTCATAAAATACATGCATGCATGGTCCTAAAAATATGTGTAAGGGCTTATGATTTGAAAACAGCCCAAAGGAAAACTTTGTCTGCCACTGGCCAGATGCATTTTCTTTGAATGTAGGTTTCAGTGCTGTTTCAATGAAAGTGAGTTTCAAGGACAGAGAAGTATGGGATTTGGTTATTGGTGGGTATACACCCTCCACAGGATGGAGTGGGCAAGAGGTACCAATAGGTTTTGCAGGATTGCTAACGCACATGCCCATTTTAGGCTCCGATTGACAGCTACGCTGATTTTGACAAATAGCACCAAATATTGATCAAACAGAAAATATGTATCTCATGTGTATGGTGACAGCTATATGTTAAAACAAGTTTACAATTAGTTAGTTGAAATTAAGTACTGTGTTGTAAGAATATACTGTTGCTGTTAATGTATGTGAGGGGATTGCCACCCCCAACCTCCTGTAAGTTTAATTCCTCCATTTTTTTAGATAATTAATTAAAATAAGTAATAACTACTGGTGGGAGTTAAATGGGGTGGCAGCCCCCCTTACATGCTGTAACTGCAGCAGTCCATTCCATGGCAAGTAAATACACAGTATGATGATGTACTTCTGCTGTTAGTGGCATGTAAGGGGGAATTGCTACCCCTCAAAGCCCAGACATTGATTTTTTTCTATTATAGTATTTTTTTCTGTTATTAGCCATTTTAGCAACAGCAGGGAGTAAAGCGGGTTGCATCCTCCTCTTGCATTCTGCAGCAGCGGAAGTTCATTCCATGTCAAGTAAATGCTATATTACAAGAATGTAGTGCAGCTCTTAATAATGTGTGAGAGAAAATGCCACCCTCAGCTTTTTTTTAAGTTGAATTCTTCCCTTTTTATATTTTTTCAGTAAGTAATTATTTTAACAGTTACAATGGGTTTAAGGGGGCAGTTCTCCCATGCATGCTGTAACAGCAGTCATATATATAAAGTACAATAGTACATGAAAATTAATAATGGTACAGTAACAAAAGGTTGGTCATCTGTAGCACTAGTAATAGGCAAGCAGCATCAATTATGAGTAATCCTGCCCCAAGCAGAATAAAGAGGTAGCACAGAAGTGCACCCACAAGCAATCTTGGACTTTTACCTGTGTGTTTTCTTTTTCTGTCATTGTGTCTCCCTTGTATGCAGAAACATTGCCATGGCCATGATCCCTTCCCCCCATCCTCCCTCTGCCTTCACTCATTTGGCCAATTCTTTCTGTTAGAGGGTTAGAGGGTGAGAACAAGAAATCCCTAGGATACGTGAGAGCCCAATGCCAACAGCCCAATTGTTCCTTTTCTGAGATGCCTAATCATCCTATTCATTTCCACCCTCTGGTATGAAGTGGGTGGCAGAAAGTGGGCCAGCTTCACAGCCAGAGTAGAAACCTTCCTGTCAGTCAGACAGGTGGCTTTTTGAGTCTTAATTGCTCTCTGGTCAGGAAGAAAAGGCATGCATGCTCCTGTGATCACTGTCTCCTTTTCTTGGCTCTATAGACTAGAACTCTTCATTGACAATGCAAGTCTGAGCCAACTGGCCATTGCAGGCAGGTAATACACATATTATCACAACTACTGTCCAAATGCAACAGCAATTCTGCTCTCAGTATAATACTCCAGGAAACCAAGTAGTAAAACACAATTATTTTATTCTAGCACCTCGGTGTAACCACCTTCAAGGAATAATACACATACAAAAACACACACCCTTTATATATGATCTTAAATTACATTCAATTAATCAATCAAATAATTAATTAAAACAATTCACTTAAATCAAATATTTCCAGTTTAACTCATTGTTTAAGCCCTTAGGAATCAAAGTCTTGTACTTTAAAATGTATGTACTTTCTTTATACATCAAGTTTTTGTTTTAATACATTTTCATTGTTCTCAATACATTCAATTTTTTCTAAAATAGTGCCATGCAATAAACTTTCATCACTATTATGACATATTTTAAAATGTGAGGATATTATTTCCTCTTCTTTTTGATTTCTTACATCCCTCAGATGTTCCATGAATCTAATACACATAGTTACAACTAGGTGTCAGAAGAGTCACAGACCTAGCAGCCCTTTCTCCACTGATATTTTTTTTTTTCAAATTTAAATTTTATTAATTTTTAGGTTATAGTTACAACACAGCTCACTGTACAAGTATGATAACATTGCACAAGTATGATAATATTGCTTAAACATTGATCAAAAATAGAAGCAATTGATAGTATACAGGTTTTTGGAACCATAGAGGGAGTGATATAAGGTTTAAGCTTTCCATATCCATGAAACAGAAAACAAACATTACAATATTTATAGAGAGATATTGAAGTTGTTTTCTCTTTGGCTGGCTAACATTGATTATTTACAACACGTATGTACAGATACATAAATTTAACTATATACATTATTTACAGAGTGGTGTCTCCATAGTACAGATCTTTCCAACCAAGAGTCATTACAGTATATATTGGAAACAGTAAGCTTGAGTAGACAAAGATTGTAGCGATAAGCAACAAGCAACAAAAGGAAAAACAACCACAAAGTAATCCACAAATGAAGAAAAAAGCACACTTTATTCCTCTGACGTCTCGGCCTTAGCCTTCAAGGAGTAGCGGTCCTTGCTAACAAACTAGGGCATTCCTAACTGGGATAGTATAATCATTTCTTACTGTAACATATCTAGTAAAAATTTCCAAAAGTTTTGGAAGTATTTAAGTTTTTTTTTTTTTTACTTTTAGTGATATATTTGCTTGCTAGTATGTATTTTGAGGCAAGGCATTTAAAGCCTTCCCCTGAAGTCTTAGACCTATCAAGCCAGTTGTTAGCAGTATAGAATTTCAGAAGGGCACTTAGCATAGCCGGCCTTAGGCATAGGTCAACTAGGTGGCCGCCTAGGGCGCTTGTCTAGCAGGGGTGCTTTTTAAGTGTTTATTTGGTGTAGGTAGACCAGGATGGGGGCACCAGGTGGTGTGGTGGGGGGCGCCGTGGAGCCCTTTTGCCTAGGGCACCAGTTGACCCAAGGCCGCTCCTGGCACATAGTGCTACTATTAGATGTTTGTTTATGGAGATGATATTTTCCAGAAATACATGCAGTATTGTGGTTTCCCATGAGAGTGTAGTCTTAGTATACCCTTTTTTATCTAGCTTAGTTCTTAGCAAACATCAAATTTTGTAAATATTTTTACAACTCCAAAAGATATGTAGGGTGTCAGCTACAATATTTGGACAACAGGGACAGTGCAGGGAATGCATAGGGTCAATTTTGTTAAGTATGACAGGTGTACAGTAAGCATTATTATTAATCATGATTTGGGTATATATCAATTTTTTGAAAGGTGTCAGCTTTTGGAAAGGTCTATTGCTGATAATTTCTGTTTTTGGGACATGCTATTATTCATTTTGCCCAGTATTTTGAGAATAAAAGAGAATCCTGATGCATAATTTTCACTATTAATTTATAGGTATTAGATAACATTTTAGTTTTAAGAAGAAGCGTCTTATGAATTTGCTGGGATAGGATTATATCTTGATCTAAAATTTTAATGTTTGAAGTGATTGAGATGATTAAGTTCATTATTTGTCTGATTATTATGGTGTATTTGTTGTTAAATTTTAAGGAGTTCCTGATGTTTTCCATTGAGAGATTAATTAGGCGACAGAAGTCCCAGATTGTACACTTTTTGATTAAAGGATATTGATTTAGATTGATCGTGGCATTATTTATTTTTATATTAGGATTTAAGTGGGTTGGTTGTAAAAAGGTAAGAGTATCCCAATACCACAGTGCCTGCAGAATCCCCAGTGCAGCAGTCCCTCCACACCACCATGCCCTTCAGTGCACAGCCCTCCCCACCACCAGTATGCCACAACTAGCAATGATGTGTGGAATTGCCTCCGATTTGGTCCCACAAAACCAACACCTGCCTGCCCCTCCCACATGCTCAATGGACCCCACAAACCAGCATGCATGCAGACCATCATCCTGAGTCGCCAATATCAACCCTTCATCTCCTGGCTTAAATTCACCTCTCCTCAACTATTCCTGCATTTGTTCCTGATCAACACGAGGCTCTCACAGAAGCTTTACAGACTTGCAACTACACCTACACACCCTCCACATCTCTTGCTCTCCCATCCAGTCCCTCACCATACATTCCTTCCCCTGCCCCCTGGCACATTCAATCGCCGCCCATTCTCTATCCACTTCCAGGCTTACCTCCACCCGCGCCCAACACCGACATGCCTCTGCCAGACCAAACAGAGAAGCCACCCCAGATTCACTCTCCCCATGCCTCAAAACTCCCACCATGCCTGGGTTCCACAAGGCCTGCAGACATACTGGAGCCCCATGTCTGCATATTCACACATGCAATCAACTTCAAGGAGGCCCATCCCTCCTTCAGAATGGTAAACACACAATCCCGGCATGCACTGACCTCCAGAAACCATCTGGTGAGCATAAAGCACCCTTCCCGTCCTCCTATCAAATCCACCCAACATGTCCCGGGGCCAGCCAATCACTCCAAAACTACAAGCCAGGACAGGAAGAGCAAACCAGTCCACAGCTTGAACCTTGTTCCTAGATGACAATGCTGCTCCCAGGACCAATTCAAGTCCTCCAAAGCACTCCCCACCAAGCTCCATTTGCATCCATTCATGTTCCACTGTTGACCCCCCATCAACTCCCAAACATCCACACACTCCCTCCTGCTCAAGCTCCCCTACACCACACCAGTGTCTCACACCAATGCCCTCCTGGTGCTGCAACCTTCCTGCCCCAAAGGCTGCCTCTGCACATTCACCAAGACTAAACTACACTCCCACATCATCCAAAAAAGTCCTGATAACCCACAGCCGTACCCTCAGCTCCCCATCCAATGAGCCACACATCTTCAAATCATTGACAAAGACAAGATGAGAAGCCCCCACATCCTGCTGTCTCCTAGGAGCCAAACCACAGCCATGGCCCAAGCTGCCAAGTAGACAGCTCAATGGGTTAAGGGCAAGGGAGAACAGCAGTAGCGACAGAGAGTCATCACAGAACACCTCCCCTCCAGAACCTCCATCCCTCGGATAACAATCCATCCTTAATCATGGCCCAACCACAAAGTGGTCTTCCACCACTCCATGGTCACTGCAATGCAGTTGATCAGTGCAGGGTGTATCCTACACACCCCTAAGCACTCCCCCATCCATGAATGTGGGACACTATGAAATGCCCCCTTGTAGTTAATCCATGCCACACCCAGATTCCTCCCCTTTCACAGTTCTCCACTACAACTCCACTAAACAACAAATGATCCCTTGCTCCATATAACTCTCTCCCACTGTCCATCTGTTCCACTGCCACAAATGAGTTATCCTCCAAATGACCATAAACTCTGTCAGCGTTAACTCCCATGCACAGTTTACACATCGCCGAAAGGCAAGTCACTGATCTACAACTTCTAGGGTAGCCTGCAGGTTCACTCCCAAGCAGGAGCGCCACCTTTTCTGTTGTCAGCCAGGCCGGTGTCCACTTGAGGGTGCATACAAACAGCTCCCACAAATGACCAAATCCTCTTGCAAAGATGCTAACACGTTTAACCAAAAGTTAGGCACTGCATCTGGGCCTGGGGTCTTCCAACCCGAGGCTTTTCTTAACTTTGTTTCAATCTTTCTGGCTGCCACTCCATCCCATTTCATATCCTGTACCCACAAGCTTCTCATTCCCTCTCCCACTACTTCTATCCATTCAGCATCCCTATCATGTTCCACAGGATCCCCACAAACACTTCTCCATTATGTATTCCTAATGCCAATGTAAAACAATTGTTTTATATTCAGACTATATGGTCTTCTTTAAAATGATGCCTCATTCTCCAGCATAAATTTTCATTGAGAAGATGCTTAATAAAACTTGCATATTTATATCTCTTAATCTTCAATCAGCTACACTAGCAAAACTCACTTGGGGTCTTGGAAATGTAAAAACAGTATTCTAGGGTGTCACAACACAACAATAAGATAAAAAGGTGGCTGTTAATCCAGTCTCAGGTGTCACATCTCAACCTCACCCACAATTTACATCTGCAGTAAATAAAGGGACTTAGGGAGTGTGTGATTCCATCTGACAGATGTATGCTAGCACTAACACTGCCATCAGGAAATGTGCATTAATTCTTGTTGGGGATCTGATTTAGATTTAGATTTATTTTATTTATTTACTTATTTAACATTTCTTAACTTTGCAAGCGCATCAGTCCGAATGGATATTTTTTTTAAGCTCTAACTTGAACCACGAGCTACAGACCTGTATATGGAGTACAAAATGAGCATAAGAAGACAAGGATCAGTTAATGGGATTTTTGTTCAATGCACAGTAGTTCAAAAAGAGCACTGCTAAATTCCTAATGACAAAAGACCAAAGGCAGAAAGACCGCAATCAAAAAGCCATATCTGTAAAAGCTGGAAACACATATGGCTGAAGCATAAAATATTGAATATGTCACTGTTTAAACATACTGAAACAGTAGATGTCAGCAGCATCAGCTCCTTTGCAACACTATAAAACATAAGAATGTGACATTGCAGTCTCTAGCAGGTTCCCTCTGCCGGGGTAGGTACAAACCGGATAAGGTTTAAGCTCATGAAGCAAACTACCGTGTTTTCAGTTGAGAGTCACTCCCAGTGTAGTTTGTGTCAGCATGCCAGTAGGAATTCAAAGATTTTAGACTGTTCAATTTTCCCCTGAGGTCGTGCGATCCTGGACGTAATATACATAAATAAAAAAGGGTATGGCAGGCAAATCCTCCATATAGAAAGTGCAAGGGCTCTTGCCCTGTTGCAAAACTGCTTTCTCTCATCATCTAGTTGAAAGGTCTGCAAATGGTTTGTTTTATTTGGCTAACGCTGTAACCCATGTGGACTCGTCTGGATGTAATGGCACTATCACTGCCAATACAGAGGACCATGATCTTGTCAAAACCAAAGGTGACTACATCAGTGGAATATACACCCAGTAAACTGCATGAACTGTAGAAAACACTGTCAATAAACAAAGACAATGAGAAAAAAAATTAACATTAACTATGGATGTCATTCAGAAAATATTTCACGTGGAAAGCACTATTGGATAGACTGAAGCATTGCAAAGAAAGACCAGCCATCATGAAACAAGGATAATGTGAGGTAATGCACAGAACTGAACACTGACTAAGGCAAAAAGTAACAGAAGAAGACAAATATTATATTTTAAATTACATCAAATAGACTGCAAGACTATGTTAGTACCCAGTAATTATCATATAAAGTGCACTGAATGTAAGTTTTAAGAGTGCAGGGCTTGACTCTTTCCTCTCCCTACTTTAATTTATTTTTTCAAAGACATAAGGTAATATGTTATATGTATCCCTGGTATCTAATGGTGGCACAGAGGACTAGTACTCAGCTATGCATGAATAGCAAGAGTACAAGGTTTGAATCTTTTCAGGTGCCTTTATGGCACATTATATAGAATTCGTTCATGGTGTAAGCCATGTTCTACTTCAAATGCCTTTACAGCACAATATGAGAGTACCTGTGGTGACTAGAATTCCTGCAGCTCACAATTTTTATGCTGCAAGCCTTGTTCTATTAGTGCCTTTAGAGCACAATGGGAGGATTATCTCTGGTGTTTTGTATTCTTCCCAGTATTGCATGATTTGCTTATTAGTCTAGGGGAATGTGGAGGTATGGCAGCCCCACCCCCACACATTCATGTATACATTACACACACACGCACAGCTCTCGCCCTTGATTATGCTCACAGACACATTCCCTAACTAACCCCCTACTGCGACCTCCCAGGCAGACACGTACTCACACACACACACCACTCATACCACTGCATAAACTTACACATGCAGCCACAACACACACATGTGCATGCACCCCACAATACTATCTGTCCGTTAAACTCCCCAGCACTTACCTCTAACATGACTGGGTATATATGAACTCTTGACCATATTTATTAATATGGCTGGCTGGTATAACATACATAGTCAAGCAATTCTCTGAATCACTGATCTTGGTAAATGCCTTACTTCAGACATTTCTGGGGAGAGGGCACATGGCTAATTAGCATAGGCCACATTTCTGGGGAGAGGGCACATGGCTAATTAGCATAGGCCATGCCCACGGTGCCCGATTAGCATTTGTGGTAGGCCACTGAGATGCCCCATTATGGTACTGCACCTCATCATGGTACAGCACTCTGGTACAGCTGTCTCTGATTCAGAAGTGTTTATAGTAAGGTGTACACTTCATGGTAACTTTGCTGAATCTGGCCCAGTATCTTCAAAATGGTTCATCATTTTTTTCATAAAACTGTCTGGGAACTGAACAAAAAATTAACTGTTAAATGTTATTGCTATGCTTCAATGTATACAAATGCAAAAACACTCCTTTTAGGTGTAAAATTGCACCATTATAGCTTTGTATTTTTAGTAGCTTTTGTATTTTAGTTCTGAAGAGAAATGAAAGCTACACTCTTTGTTTAGAGCTGGCTATTTAATAAAAGTTTCACTCTGTCAATTTACCAAGACCATTCTTGCCTGAATTCCATCCTAACTGCAAATGAAAATATCTCACTCTACTACTTCAAGATATTTTTATGAACTTGTATGGGCCAGATCACTTTAAGATCACACTCTCATTTTGTTTTGCACAATCCAATAGTTTTCATAAAGAGAGGCAACAGAATCACAAAGTATGCCTCCCAGAGCATGTAAACTATACATGTTTTGTTAAAACTTACACAAATTACAGAAAATTTCTTTTCCCTAAAAAAAGAGTATTATTTTTGGTTATATCAAATTAGCACACCAGTAATATGATTCTAACACATAATGAGTTTAATAGCTTGCAGAATGTAAAATATGCACTTTTATGAAACAAGTGAAAAAACTAGGCCATCCAAATGGTTACATAGGAATACTGATGCTACCCTAACCATAACCCTCAGATACAATGTGCACTTAGTTGGTCATTTGAGCTCGAAAGATGCATACAAAATGTTATCTTCTTATAATATAGTCTGTTGTACAATAGTTTAAAGGTGTCTAAAGTCCAATAACACAAAATCTGTTATGTAGGAGAAATGAATAGAATTTTTACTTGTGATATAACAACAACTCAGTAAAGAAGTTTTATCATACCTTTCAACATCTTAGTGTAAAAAATCTGGGCAAGGAGAAAAATAATGAGGGGACAAAGGTCCTAAATCAGGGACATATTTTAACTACTCCACTTATTAACTTATCAAGTTGCCAGAATAATAGTTTTGTTTTTGTTACCATGCATTTTTCTGAAGGATATGAAGTCTGAAACTGAAATCTCTGTCACTATTTAGTGACTTTAATCCTCAATGATTTGCCAGGCAAACACAGATTTTATGAGGAGCAGACCAATGATATCAGGCAAAAAGGTGGGCATTCAGCAAAAAACATTTAAGAGGTGTGTGTATTATAGGCTGTTACACTACTCAGCATACTGAGCAGATGTTCACTTCAGAATCTACAGGAGAAAATTTATATAACATAAAATGTCAGACTAGCAGTAAAGCCACATGGTCCTCTCTTTGATAGGATATGCCTTTGTCACACTTTGAGATATCCTTACAAAACTTTAAGCTAATAACATGATATTCAGCTACAACACATATCTAAGACAGCAATTCATACATTACAACTTCCAGTGTGACATACCTTTAATTTGACTCCACAGGTTTAGCCACATGAACACATGGCACTGAATGCATAGTATGCTACCAGTGTAAAAAAATATTATTTTCTGCTAAATGTATTAGATTTTTTACCTCTGACACAATGAGAACTTAATACTCGTATATTATGAAATTAGTTTTACTGAGTATTTTGTGCAGAGGTCAAATAACTCCCAAGCTGAAATCAAGCAAAGTGCGAGACAGAAACAACAGAACCCCAATGAAAAGTTGAATTCACTAGCTTTATATAAAACAAGTCATATGTCATTTCGTAGTAAAATTTAAGCAATGTCTAATATGATAAATGCATACAAAACACATGTTAGTGACCTAGTGGAATGTATTCATTCTGAGATGGCACCCACTACCTTTGACTGTGAAGGTACCACATAAATTCTAATCACCATTAGGTCACACTGCTCATAAACGAATACTATTCCACCTAAGTGATTCTCTAACTGCCATCTGCTTTCGTACATCACCTGCCAACAAAGAAATGCTACTCATTGAGAATAGAATTAAAAATACACAGTCATTTCTTTCAACTTGCTGTTATAGGGCACTCTGACAACACATCCTTTGGCATAAATGTTAAAACAAAAATAATAAATACAATGTTTTGTGCTATGGGCGGTCTATATTATTAATGCTGTCCACTCCACAGACCTATCTGGTTTTCTTCAAGAAAGGTAAACGAACATCAAATCACAATATTGACTTTCAACTTTAAGCTTTCAGACACCAAGGGTGTGTCCCCACCCCCACCAAGTCACAGCAATGATCATTTTAATGTGATCAGCACATTTGCTTTCTTCCACCAACTGCCTCCCATAACTCTTAACCTTCCATCTCCAAAATGTGGACACTACCTCTCATATAGGGTGGAACAAATGAACAAAATGTGCAACACAAGAACACTTACTAAGAATTTCAACTAGGACAATTACTGCATTGTCAAAAACATTTGTTCATACTTTTTAGCTGGCTGTTTTGATGAGGTAATATGATTCAGTATTAATTACCATGGCTAATAAAAAAAAATCACAATATGTGTGACAGACCTCTTCAATGTGAACACTGTATAACTTGGAATCTTAAAAACATTCAAAAGAAGGAATGTTGCTTATAAAGAGGAAGGGCTCACAACTATGCTTTTCCTCCACAAACAGTCAGTCACTTTGGGCAACCAGCTGCGATGACCAAAAATGTTAAAAATAGCCACAGATATCAATGCTTCTACTGCAGAGAATCATACCACTCAAATGTGTCTGATTTTACAGAATGTCCTGATTTCATCCATCCATCATCCACAACCCCTTTTCCCATTTTTCTACATGTGGTCGGAATGTCACTTCAACAGTGACAATCATCTAGAGCCAGAATGTTGCCTTATATTGTTTGATCTGTCCTTGATTTGCCTCATATAGTTTGTCATGTCCCTGATTTTCTGGTAAATTACTGAGGATTACAGACAACTCAGTAATGCCAGACACTACAATCTCATACTTCACATTGTTCATAAAATGCAATTTGATGCAAAACCTACTGTTCTATCAAAGTGAATTAGAGTAATATTTATTTTTTCCTGATGTTGGGTCTTTGCCTGACATTATTTAGTTGGCTATATCTAGAATTATTGATCAAAGAAGTTGAGAGGTATTTAGGGAACTTTACCACTCTGCTGTCAATGATTTTGCAGAACATCTCTGATTTTGCCTCATATGTTTGCTCTTTCCCTGATTTTCTGGTAAATCTCTGGAGATTACACAGATGTCAGTAATGTTAGACATTACAATCTCATATTGTGTTGTGGCCTGTGTCTACTGTACTTACTTAGTTTCCTGGCTCTGACACTATTTAATATATATATAAAAAATTGTACCTGCAAAAGAAAAATGATCCCTATTTGACTAGGCATGTTGGAAAAGCACTGTGATTGGTTGCCCTAAAAAACTGATGACAGGAGCTTATACTGTAGATGCTGGTAGTCTCTTACCATATCAATACATGGCTAGAAATTGCCAGAAAGCACTACAATCAGTTCCTAAGGGCAAATGATCACAGGCACTTAGACTGCATATTAATAGGACACAGGTTGGCTACCGATGTC
>NC_056732.1:848420042-848485042 GCF_019279795.1 Protopterus annectens | reverse complement strand
TGTTCCATTAGGTTTTGTTTCCAGTTTTGTTCCAGTCTAACATTAAAGGGGCTACACAGGTGGTCGTTCTCTTTTGGGGGTTGGGGTGAGGAAGCATACTGAATACATGTATGACAGCAACAACATGAAAATATTTGACTGTGGCCATGTCTGCCTTAATTTTCATTCCAATATAATACCAGATTTAGTTAATTACTTTATTTATCTACTGACATTTGGTTACTGGGAAAGAACGACTGAGCACTGCTCCTTTTCAGCAGACGGCCGGGGAGAAAAGCTCCATTATACAGACATCACAGACATCATTTGCATTGCTTCATCATTTACATTCGGTTTCATTCATGAGCAACCGTTCCATTATTCAGATATCCTCAACACTGGTTACATCATTTACATACACAAGTTACACGAGTTGTATATGAATATTTTAGCACAGGGAGGCATATAAAGTGTAATATCATCAATATGCATATATTATCATGTTTTATGTAAGAATATTTGTTACTATAATGCCTTGTTCAAAATATAGGCCATAGAAAGATAAGATAAAGATTTAGAGAAGTCCAAAGAAAGGAAGGAGGGAAGGAGTCGCAAGGAAGATAAAGGAAATGAGATGACAGAGGAGGTTATAGTTTAGATAATAGTACATTATCTTTTGTGCAGAAGAGAGTTATGGCACAAAGACCACAATTTTTAAATATTGCTCTTACAAACTTAGAAAGTTGATAGAATAAAAGTTTTTGCATTAACATGACATTTCTGATGGATATAAAGTCTGAAACTCAAATGTCTGTCATCACTTTCCAAATTCAATTTTCAATAATTAGCCAGTGATTTGTCAGAAAACCAAAATTTTATGAGGAACAGACAAATAAATTAAGGCAAAAATGTGGAAATTCTGCAAAAATCTGGACAGTTGAAAGGTATGGGGAGGACTGTGGATCCCTCTGCTTTGAGTGTTAGTTTACCGAAGATTGGCACTGGTGAAAGCAATTAACAGTGCCTAAATCCAGTTTATCAACCTTGTTCCAGTCTTTAAACTTGACAATGACTCTGTCACTGAAATGAAGCAAGCTGGGCTGACAAAGTGCTTGTTGAGTGAATCAGTGCTATTTCCCATTTGCTAGACAACTTACATTCCAGAATATCACTAGTCTATCCCACAGAACTCTCTTTAAACATTCCTTTGGAAGGTGGCAAGCCTGGAAAGTTATAAGTTATGTACTCACTATAACTAGGCATCTGTGCTGTCCATTTTCATTGTTCCTTACTTATAGGTTCAGATCCCATCCTTAGATCTGACTTGGCCACATTTACCAGCCCTCAAATCCAACTCTTGAGCTCCTCCTTTACCCACAATGCCCTACCCGATCCCTATTGCCTCAGATTGAGTTTGCTGCTCTATTTTCCAATAGCTGAAGAGAAAGAGATATAGCCAGATAGAAAAAGACAGGGCTAAAGTCTGTAACTGTAGGTTCCAAAAACAGTCCAAAAGGCCCTTTCAGAAGAACAATGGATGGGGGGTGGATGGGAGGGGAGTTTGAGGCAAAGATGCTATCTGTACTGATGAATTCAAAACTGTCCCAATTAATTCCAGGCTCTGAACAGGTGCAAGTTTTGACTTGGCAAGATTTATCATTATGCCCAAAGTGTCATAAATCTGGAGCAAATCATCCCTGGCATGTTGAAGTTGATGCTTGGATGGGGCAGTTAGGAGCCAGTCGTCTAGATATGGAAACACCTGGAATCCCTTCAGTCTCAAGTGAGCTGCAAGTACTGCCATGCATTTTGTAAGCACCCTTGGGGCTGTGGTGAGTCCAAAGGGCATGATTGGCTCCCAACAGAAAGTGAAGATGTCTTCTGATTGTCTGTTTATTTTGATATGATAGTACATGTCCTGAAGATCTGCAGAGCACATCCAATAATCCTTGTGCTGAAAAAGCAGAATGGACTAAACTGTGACCATTCAGAAGTTCATTTTCTTTACATACTGGTTCAATTTGCTTAGATCTAAAGTGGGTCTGAGGTCCCCCATTTTCTTTGGCACTGTGACTAAGTTCTGTGTTAGAAAAATATGTATTAATGTATATGTTTAGTGCTTATTAGAAGCTAAAAGGGTTAACACATTTCATTCTAGTTTATGTACATCTTAATTCTGTATGAAATTATAAGATGCTTTTTCATACTGCAGTATGCTTTCTGAAATTGCAAGATGCTCTCTGACCTAATATTTGCTAGCACAGCAAAATTCATGTTTATGCCTTTTGGAAATTTACTGAGAAGCAGGTGATTATCTGCTAGGTCAGGAAAATGAATGAATAGTGAATGAATAGAACAATAGTGTTTTCTATAATGTGATTGAATATGAACAATCAGCTCTGTTCGTGTTATGAGAACATGCACAGCTGTGGAAAAGAAGAGATACATCAAACAAAGACTGCTTGAAGAAATGAACTGTAATCTGTACTTGCTTTGTGCTCAAATTGGCCATAGTACCTTGAATGGTAACAATGCATAGTGAGAAGTCATATCTGACCAGTGGTCATCAAGGCCACGTTGTTTTTCTTAGGAAGTTTTTTTTGTAAACTTGATATGTCAGCAGAAAATCATGGACAAACAGCTGCTGTGAAATAATATTGAAAGAACTTGTGATTTATTAAGTCAGCTTAGTAGGCAATGCCTTGTAAGAAATGTATAAGAATAGCTTCACTTCCTGATTCTAGTTAGACAAACTCTGTATTAGCACGTTTTTGTCTCCTTGCTGCAAGATTAAAGTGCCTTAACCTGAACCTGCCGTGTGTTGATCATTTTGAAGTTGTTTTTCCTTTGACAGATTGGTCCGCCGGACCGGAAACTCTCACTTCGCCTCAGGTCAGATGGGCCAGGTGGCATGAAACCGTACGGGGAAGAAACCACATTGGTTCTTCTGCTTTGAAAGACCTCCGACTGAATTGTCATTCAAAAAGGCAAGCCACTTTTCTGATCTGCGACTGGAGGACGAGTTAATATACGAACCAGAGACGGTCAATCACGGAGGCTCAGGTAAGGTGAAATTTACCTTTTTTTTCAGTTTTAGATCAGGGACTTGATTTGAATCATCTGTCAGGAGATTTGTTTTGTACAAGTCAGGGACAGAAAGATTGCGGTCTTGTCATAGATCAGGGAAACAGAATAGGTAAGACAGTTATTCTAGATAAACTGTGAAATAGAAAATCGTGGTACCACGTAAAAATAAGAAGGGTTATGTAACATTTTTTAACAGTCAGAACATCATGGGTAATAAGTGCACAAAATGTTCCCAAGACCCACCGCTAACCGAAGATGCAAAATATATGCAACTACAGCATGCCAACAATGTTAGATACTATACAAAATGGGTTAATAAATATGAATTCAATGGCAAATTAGAAAAATTCTTACTTATTAAACTTGTCAAACAGCTTAAAACTGATGCAAAGGGTCAGGTAAAAAAGCAACGTCAATTCGGTATTCCTCAGGCACACAGGTGGATTGAGGAAGCAAACCGTAGAGAACAAAAAAGTAATAATTCAAAAGCTATGTTTTTAGATAAAGAAGACAATAATTTGGTAATAGCATCAGCCCCTCCACCCCCTCTGCTTCCCGCACCAGAATATGAAGCGAGTGGACAAGCTGGTCCACCTCTGCTATACCTGGCTGTTACGGCAAAGCCAAGACCGTATGTCAGAGATCCCATCGAGACTAGGTCTTGAACACGTAATTTAAGAGGAGATACTGAGTTATATGAAATAAACAAAAATTCACGAGTTATGAGTGAAGAGATATGTCCACTCATAGAAGTACCAAATCCTCAGGCAGGACAGGCAGGACAGGACTCAACTCTCCTAGTATATAGACCATGGACACCGGAAGATATCCGGAAAGCCACAGAGGGAATTCCCCATTCGAAGGTTAATTTTAGAAAATTCTTAGAAGACTTACAGGGCATGAGGTTCGGTTATCATTTAAATGGAGAAGAAGTAGAAAAAGTAGTCAGACAAATCGTAGGTCCAGATTGGCACATGATCAGTGGCAACTGTAATCCCCGTGACGCAAAACACAAGCCACTCCCACATAGCAACGCAGAACTGGATAACAGAGTGAAAGGTCTAACAGACCGAATCTCTGAGAAATGGAAGTCTAGGGCAGACTGGACTTGCATTAATCAATGCATTCAACAGGAAGGTGAAACTGTTGACAGATATTATGCTAGATTATTAGAGTGTTTCAACAACCATTGTGGAATACAGGTACCTGAAGACCAAACACATGATTCTCTGTATGAGCAGCAATTAAAGAATGCATTTTTGAAAGGCAGTATTTTGCCTATAAGCAGCTTTATTACAAAGCACATGGTAGATCATCGTACAAGTAGATTATAGTCACTACTTGAATATGCTAGACATGCCGAAAGGCATTTTAACAGTAAAAAGAAAAAGAAAGCCCAAGTATTTGCTGTAGAAGATGGAGCAGAAGTTTATGTAGTACAGTCCGGAAAAAAGGGCAAGAAAAATGCCCAGGGAAACAAACAATCTGATAAACGATCAGAAGAGTTTGAAGAGAGAAAGAAAAGGGGTGAATGTTTTAAATGCGGAAAGAAGGGACATTTAGTAAGGGATTGCAAGCAAAACAAGAAGGTAGCCATGGAAGATAAGGAGGGTGAGGGCTGACTATATGATAGTCAAGAATCACTAGAAGGGAATAACCGAGAAAAGACAAATGTAAATGTGATAGAAGGAGTAGAGGATGTGATAGAAGAAATAGAGGAAGTACAAGAAATCACCGATGGTGAAGAAAGTGAAATTTTGGACTTAGCATTATTGAGCCTAGAGCTCTGTTTAGCAGACACAAAACTGGAAGTTACACTTCTGATAGAGGGGAGGGAAGTTAAATTCCTGTGTGACTCAGGGGCTTCACGAACCCTGATACATCCCTCCAAACTACCAGAAAATTCAGAATCACTTGATTACATATTAGTGAAAGCAGCTAATGGACAGCTGTATCGGGAGCCACTCTCCCATAACATAGCAGTAACTTACCCTGTTTCAGGGATGACCCAGAAAAGCAACATTGTTGTTTCTGCAAAATGCCCAGTAAACCTTTTGGGCAGAGATCTTATGCAGATATTTGGCATAGCAGTAGTACCGACAATGCAGGGTATGGAAGCACAGCGACAAATGGATACTTTTGTGGTGCGACCGGAGGGTGAAACATTTTATTGGTACAGCCAGGACTTAGTCATGACTGGTCCAGGGGCAGTAACTGAAGAACTGATGAACGTAGCCATCAGTAAGTCCCCCTCCCTTGACACTGATAAACAGCATTTGTTGCACTGTACTCTGTATTATTGTAGCACACCAGGACCTGATAAGGAATATGAGCAAGAACTGTTTAAAAACCATGCAAACAGATTAGTATTACGTAATCTGTACTGGGACACAGAAGGGAACAGTGTAGTTAGCTGTTCATTGCTCCAGGAATTCTTTGCACTCTATAAATCTAATCAATTACCACATGTTAGTTTAACTAAGGACAAAAATGTGAAATGGGCAGATCTTGGAGAAAAAGTCACTAAGTGGGAAAAACAAACAGAGTTAGAATTGTCAGAACAGGGAGTACAAAAGCAGAAGTTAAATTGGATAACGCAGACACACACAGCTGTACACTTGCAGTCTAGCGAGGACAGCTGATTAGCACTCTTACTAGAAGAGCAAGAAAAAGCTTTACGAAGCATACCAGAAACTCTCTGGTCAACAGGGAAATCAGATGTAGGACTAATTCGTACAGCAGGACCAGTTACTATTACGCCAAAATCAGCATTTAGACCTCAAAAGAGACAGTATCCCTTAAGAAAGGATGCAGAAGTAGGAATCAAACCTATAATAGCAGCTTTACTTAAGGAAGGAGTACTGGTAGAATCTCCCGATTCACCATGTAACACACCCTTATTTCCTGTTAGGAAAGCAAATGGAGAATGGCGTATGGTCCAAGATTTACAAGCTGTAAATGACGCAGTAATACCTAGAGCACCTATGGTGCCAGATCCACACACCCTATTGAATGATTTAAAGCCTCAACAGAAGTATTTTTCTGTAGTAGATATTAGCAATGCGTTCTTTTCGATACCGATACACCCTGACAGCCAACATTGGTTTGCATTCACATTTCAGGGGAAAAGGTATACATATACGCGACTACCACAGGGGTATTGTGAAAGCACAACAATATTTGCACAAGAGATGGCAAGCAACTTGGCGGGATTTAGCCCACCAAAAGGCAGCCAAATTTTACTTTATGTAGACGACATCCTGCTGGCAGCCCCCACCCAGCAAGAATGCAGAGAAGATACCATAGCATTACTACAATTATTAGCCACTCAAGGATATAAAGTAAACAAAAACAAATTGCAGCTTTGGAGAAAGCAGGTTAAATACCTGGGATATGTAATATCCAAAGAAGGCAGGACATTAGATGAAGATAGGAAAATAGCAATTTTACAAGCACCCAAACCGACTACCAAGAAAAAAAAGATGTCCTTCCTGGGCACAACTAATTTCTGTCTGAGTTGGATTCCAAACTATGCCTTGGAGTCTGCTCCACTGACCAACCTGATATACAAGAAGCCTATGGCAGCACAAGATTTATTACAATGGACACCAGAAGCAGAATCAGCTTTCTGCAAACTGAAACAACTGACAGCATCCTCATTAGTTTTAGGATTACCAAACTATCATAAACGTTTTTTCCAAACTGTAGATTGTAAGCAAGGTTACATGACATCAGTGTTAACACAACAACATGGGGATAAGCAATGCCCCTAGCTTATTATTCATCACAGCTGGACCCAGTGGCGCGATCCCTGCCCCACTGTGTACAAGCAGTAGTTGCAGCTGCAATGGCAGTACAGGCTTCGGCCTCAGTAGTGTTGTTCCACCCTCTCACATTGAGAGTGCCTCATGCAGTCGCAATTATTTTACTGCAAGAAAAAGTAGCATATCTTTCTCCTGCTAGACATCTTTCCTGTATGACTATACTCTTGAGCCAACCTCATATGACAATTGAACAATGTACAACTTTAAACCCGTCTACCTTGCTCCCGACCCCTGCGGATGGCACACCACACAGCTGCCTGCAGGAGATTGAGCAAAAGACACTGCCTAGAGAAGATCTAATGGACGCTCCCTTGGATGATGCCGAGGTGACATATTACGTGGACAGCTCATGCAGAACCTAGTGGGGTATGCAGTAGTTTCTGATACTGAGATTTTAGAAGCAAAGTCTTTACCACACAACTTATCTGCACAATCAGCAGAATTGATTGCCTTGACAAGGGCTTGTACCTTAGCAAAGGGTAAATGTGTGAACATTTTTAGTGACAGCCAGTACGCTTTTTCTACTGTACATGTTTTTGCACAACAGTGGAAAAATAGAGGAATGATAATATCTACTGGTAAACCGATTAATCATGTGCAATTTATTTTAGATCTGTTAGAATCTATTCAGTTACCTCAGAAAGTAGCTATTTGTAAATGTGTAGCTCATACCAAACAACAGGATAGGATTTCAAAAGGTAATGCAAGAGCTGATACAGCTGCAAAGCAGGCAGCTTCAGCTTCTGAAGTATTCCTTTTGAGTGAGGAATTACAACCTTCTGAGATTTTAGATTTAGAAATGTTGAAAACAATGCAGATACTTACTATGAAAATAGAAAAACAGAAATGGATAAAACGAGGAGCAATTCTTGAGAAAGGGCTGTACATCTCCAAAGAAGGAAAACCAATTTTGCCATCTAACTTGTTTAGATATGCAGCTTTGTTGAGCCATGGGCAGTGCCATGTCTCAACAGGGGGGATGGTACAGTTAGTGAACTGAGTGTTCACTGCATATGGATTTACAAACTACACAAAAAATTTTTGTGCAGCATGCCATGTTTGTAACAAGTATCATGCACACGGGGCATTGAAGCCTAAGCAAGGGAGTTTCCCAACACCACCGTACCCGTTCCATACTATCTGTGTGGATTTCATAGAACTAAACAAATGTGAAAATAAGAAATATTGTCTTGTCATTATAGATGTTTTCCAAATGGGTGGAAGCTTTTCCGACCAAAAATCCAGATGCAGCTACAGTTGCAAAAGTCCTTGTTAAAGAAATTATTCCTAGATTTGGCATACCGGAAACGATCTACAGTGACAATGGCACACACTTTGTAAATCAAACTATACAACAGTTGAGCCGATATTTCGGAATTTCCTTAAAGAACCATTGTGCATACCACCCCCAATCTGCAGGATTAGTAGGCATAATGGGATTTTGAAAAACAAACTTAGGAAATTGATTAGTGAGACACAGAAGAACTGGGTGCACTGCCTGCCTCTGGCACTGTTGAGCATGAGAACTGTTCCAAATGCAAAGGGGTTAACTCCTTTTGAAATACTGTTTGGGAGGGCATATTATATACCTCAGTGGAAACCTCTCATGCCTGCAGACCAGGAGGCTGACAATTCATTTGCAGAATACATGAGACGACTTTTAAGTAATAAACAACTTTTGCAGTTAAATTCTGTTTCAGATAAAGAACAAACCAGACCATCGGAAGCAGCAGTAGTCCCAGGCATGTGGGTCTGGGTGAAGGTTATCAAGAAAAAGAATTGGGCCACACTGAAGTGGGAAGGGCTGTACCAAGTGCTAATGTCAACACCCACTGCAGTCAAGATCACAGAGCGAGCGTCCTGGATTCATCTGACACACTGTAAATTGGTTAAAAACTTTGAACTGGACAAAAAACTTGTTACTGTTACACAAGAACAAAATGACCAGATACGGAGCAAACAGAAATGCTGAACAACCTCAGAAGTATTGCATGATCCTTCTGTTGACCATACTGATAACATTAATCTTTTTGTTGTGGCCTTTCCTTTTTCCAGCCACATGAGCTGAACTGAATAAACGTGAATCACTCATAGACTGGCATCCGAACTTTAACACTTACCAAGCAATTAAATATGTGTATGCTGAAACTTTTAATGTTTCAAATTGCTGGATCTGCACAGCTATACCAACAGCATACAGGGGGTTATTAATGACTGCTGTCCCCCTAGGGGTCAATGAGACCTGGGAAAATTTGCTTTTTGATACTACAACTGTAAAATCACAAGACAAAATAGCATTGTACCTGCCTTATTTTGTTTGTGGGAAAAAGGCATACAAATGGTTACCTGAGAACTGGTCCGGTAGTTGTTTTTTGAGTTACCTGGTTCCGGCCATATGACACACCGCAGTCTTGCCTCAGGGAAAAATTCGAAATGTCAGAGAGGTCACCAAGAAAACCGGAAATCCAATCAAAAGGCCTGAAAATCCAGTGGGACGAATCGAAGCAGGCTGGAGAAACCATAATTCCGTGAAAAACAAAGATAAACTGACACACATGGACTTGAGTGATGCTATTATATCATGGGCAGGTATAGCCCCTGCATATGGCACAGTGAAATCGATTTGGGAGCTGAGAAAACTGTCTAAACTTCTCAAGGTAATGAGTAATGCAACTTTTTCTGCTCTCGAATTAATGACTGATTAACTGAATGCTATGAGAACTGTGGTGCTTCAAAACCACATGGCTCTTGACTTCACCCTAGCGGTGAAAGATGGTACGTGCGCTTTAATAAAAGAGGAGTGCTGTTTGTATAGTCCTGACAACCAGCATGAGATAAACGACCATCTTGAGGTAATTCAGCAAGTGTTGGCCATGACCAAACCAGGTCCAAACCCACTGATGGACTTTTTCCAGAATTTGTTTGGGGGGGGTGGGGTAGCATCCTAATGAACATCCTGATTGCCATTTGTGTGGGATTACTCCTATTGGGAGTGTATGTTTGTTGTGGTATTCCCTGCATGAAAAGATTAATCAAAGATTTTATAGACATGTCAGTTTCTGAGACTTTATATCAAAGTACTGAAATTGAAGAACTGTTGAAAAGTGAAACGCTTTCATAAGTTTAAAGTGAATGACTCTCTTAACTGCAAATTCTGAACAGAAAGAGGTTAGGAGAAGAAGCAACTGTTTATGCTTTTGAAAATAGAATAAAAAGTATTAACAGGGGGAAATGTTAGAAAATATGTATTAATGTATATGTTTAGTGCTTATTAGAAGCTAAAAGGGTTAACACATTTCATTCTATTTTATGTACAGCTTAATTCTGTATGAAATTATAAGAATTTTTTTCAAACTGCAGTATGCTTTCTGAAATTGCAAGATGCTCTCTGACCTAGTATTTGCTATCACAGCAAAATTCATGTTTATGCCTTTTGGAAATTTACTGAGAAGCAGGTGATTATCTGCTAGGTCAGGAAAATGAATGAATAGTGAATGAATAGAACAATACTGTTTTCTATAATGTGACTGAATATGAACAATCAGCTCTGTTCGTGTTGTGAGAACATGCACAGCTGCAGAAAAGAAGAGATACATAAAACAAAGACTGCTTGAAGAAATGAACTGTAATCTGTACATGCTTTGTGCTCAAATTAGCCATAGTACCTTAAATGGTAACATTGCATAGTGAGAAGTCATATCTGACCGGTGGTCATCAAGGCCACATTGTTTTTCTTAGGAAGTTTTTTTGTAAACTTGATATGCCAGCAGAAAATCATGGACAAACAGCTGCTGTGAAATAATATTGAAAGAACTTGTGATTTATTACGTCAGCTCAGTAGACAATGCCTTGTAAGAAATATGTAAGAATAGCTTCATTTCCTGATTCTAGTTAGACAAACTCTGTATTAGCACTTTTTTGTCTTCTTGCTGCAAGATTAAAGTGCCTTAACCTGAACCTACCGTGTGTTGATCATTTTGAAGTTGTTTTTCCTTTGACATTCTGAATCCTATTTGGCCAGGTGGGATCTTCTGGATCACTCTTTTTTTCTAGCAACTTTTGTATTTCATGTGCTGCGGCCTTTATCTGACTGGGTGGAACATCAGGAAGTCTCTTCCTTTGACAATGAAGAAGAAGGCAAAATGGTATAAAATAAACCCAGAATATTATTCTTACCACCCATAGATTTCTTGTGATGTTTGTACAGGCATCTAGGTGCAAAGAGAATTGTCCCCCGACTGCCTCCAGAGTTGGACAATTGTGAATCAAGCAATTATGCAGTGTCTTGTTTAAAATTTCTAACCCTGGCTGGGGTGCTCAAGCAATGCACTTCCTGTTTTGTTTGACTTGATAAAGCCTGGAATATACCAGGCGAAAGCGCTTGTCTTACTGTTTGTTCCAGTTTTATGCTCTTTGAATTCTGTGTGAATAAAGTGTTTTACCTTCGCTGGTGGATTACTGCTTTTGCTGTTGGTCCTGACACCTGTATTACTGGCTCCGTTTGGTTTCTTTTATCTTCGTTTGCTGTTGATTCTTTGGTCATGACCGAAGAATATTTGTTACTATAATGCCTTGTTCAAAATATAGGCCATAGAAAGATAAGATAAAGATTTAGAGAAGTCCAAAGAAAGGAAGGAGGGAAGGAGTCACAAGGAAGATAACGGAAATGAGATGATAGAGGAGGTTATAGTTTAGATAATAGTACATTATATTTTGTGCAGAAGAGAGTTATGGCACAAAGGCCTAAAAATAGGGACAATTTTTAAATATTGCTCTTACAAACTTAGAAAGTTGATAGAATAAACGTTTTTGCATTAACATGAATTTTCTGTTGGATATAAAGTCTGAAACTCAAATGTATGTCATCACTTTCCAAATTCAATTCTCAATAATTAGCCAGTGATTTGGCAGAAAACCAAAATTTTATGAGGAACAGACAAATAAATTAAGGCAAAAATGTGGAAATTCTGCAAAAATCTGGACAGTTGAAAGGTATGGGGAGGAACGGACTGTGGAGCCCTCTGCTTTGAGTGCTAGTTTACAGAAGATTGGCCCTGGTGAAAGCAGTTAACAGTGCCTAAATCCAGTTTATCAACCTTGTTCCAGTCTTTAAACTTGACAGTGACTCCGTCACTGAAATGAAGCAAGTTGGGCTGACAAAGTGCTTGTTGTGTGAATCAGTGGTATTTCCCATTTGCTAGACAACTTACATTCCAGAACACCACTAGTCTATCCCACAGAACTCTCTTTAAACATTCCTTTGGAAGGTGGCAAGCCTGGAAAGTTATAAGTTATGTACTCACTATAACTAGGCATCTGCGCTGTCCATTTTCATTGTTCCTTACTTATAGGTTCAGATCCCATCCTTCAATCTGACTTGGCCGCATTTACCAGCCCTCAAATCCAACTCTTGAGCTCTTCCTTTACCCATAATGCCCTACCCGATCCCTATTGCCTCAGATTGAGTTTGCTGCTCTATTTTCTAATAGCTGAAGAGAAAGAGATATATCCAGATAGAAAAAGACAGGGCTACAATCTGTAACTGTAGGTTCCAAAAACAGTCCAAAAGGTCCTTTCAGAAGAACAATGGATGGGGGATGGATGGGAGGGGAGTTTGTGGCAAAGATGCTATCTGTACTAATGAATTCAAAACTGTCCCAATTAATTCCAGGCTCTGAACAGGTGCAAGTTTTGACTTGGCAAGATTTATCATTATGCCCAAAGTGTCATAAATCTGGAGCAAATCATCCCTGGCATGTTGAAGTTGATGCTTGGATGGGGCAGTTAGGAGCCAGTCATCTAGATATGGAAACACCTGGAATCCCTTCAGTCTCAAGTGAGCTGCAAGTACTGCCATGCATTTTGTAAGCACCCTTGGGGCTGTGGTGAGTCCAAAGGGCATGATTGGCTCCCAACAGAAAGTGAAGATGTCTTCTGCATTGTCTGTTTATTTTGATATGATAGTACATGTCCTGAAGATCTACAGAGCATATCCAATAATCCTTGTGCTGAAAAAGCAGAATGGACTAAACTGTGACCATTTGGAACTTCACTTTCTTTACATTCTGGTTCAATTTGCTTAGATCTAAAGTGGGTCTGAGGTCCCCCATTTTCTTTGGCACTGTGACTAAGTTCTGAATCCTATTTGGCCAGGTGGGATCTTCTGGATCACTCTTTTTTTCTAGCAACTTTTGTATTTAATGTGCTGCGGCCTTTATCTGACTGGGTGGAACATCGGGAAGTCTCTTCCTTTGACAATGAAGAAGAAAGCAAAATGGTATAAAATAAACCCAGGATATTATTCTTAGCACCCATAGATGTCTTGTGATGTTTGTACAGGCATCTAGGTGCAAAGAGAATTGTCCCCCGACTGCCTCCAGAGTTGGACAATTGGGCAGCACCTCAGGAGCATTAATAGGGCTTGTTTGAAAAGAATTTCTAAAGCCCTGGTTCTGTGGGCCTCCTCTGCCTCTAGAGCAATGTCTACTATTAAAATTTCCTCCTCTGCCTCTGGAGGAATTATCCCTATGCGAATCCTGAAATGGTCCCTGAGATTTACTGAACCACATTTTCTTACCACCTCTCTGATTCCTTTAGAATGTTCTCTGAGGCATAGAAAACTTGATTCCTATGGCAGACAAGGTCCTTCCATCTTTTTCGCTGTGGGTAAATGTGTCCTTTACCGATGGCACAAGTCATCAAATGGTGGGTTAATAAAGGTTAATAAAGGACATCTTAAAAGGCTCCACATCTCGTAGCCGCATCCAGCCATGTCTCCATATGGTGACACCTGAACTTGCTGCTCGTGAGGTACCTTCAGCTGTGTGAGAGATTAACCTCATTCAAGTGTTGACATAGATAAAAGCATGGCTAGTTGAGAGGATGTTCTTTCGAAACCCTCTGCAGACATGGACTCTGAGAGAATATTTAATAGTTCCTTTGTTAAATCTCTCTGAAGCCTGGTAAAGTGTACCAGATAATTAAGCGACCTCAGAGCAAAAGTAGCTGAAGTGAACACTTGCTTTCCAAAATTGTACAAACCTCTGGACACTTTGTTAGGTGGATGGACAGATGAGCTTTGCTCTGCTAGCTCTTTCTTAGTGCCTGCTATCACCACCATAGCATCAACTGGGACTCCTTTACTCCAGTGCAGTCTGTCTGCAAGTGGTTCCAAAAACTTTTCAGGGCACTTGTGGATTGGCTTGACAGTATCCAGTTCCTTTCATGCCTGGTAAGAAACCAGATCCACAAGTTCATCTGCTCCGGAGGGGGCTACCCAAGATGTACACGGGCTAGAACCAAAAGCCTCCAAGAACACAGATTCTTCAGGAGAAGGGGTTTGGGATGACCAGGCACTTTTCTGCTTCAAGATCTCTAGAATATTTCCAAAGGAGATGTCATCTAGTAGTGATCTGAGGGATCACTCTCCTTCATCAAAATCAATGTCTTCTGTGAGAGACTCCATGAGGGAGTCTGTGTGTCTCCTCTTACATGTCCTCTTCTGGGGCACCTCATCTGTGGGATGTTCTGGAGAGGTGTCAGAAGAAAGGAGAAGTTTCTTTACTGGAACTAGCTGGGGACTCCTTGGAACTGGCTGTCCCTGTGAAAAAGGTCTGACCGACTCAGAGATCGGACCTGATGAGAGTAAAGGGGTAGGAACCAACAAATGAGAAGATGGTTCTCTCTGGAGATAAAAAGCCCTTTACACCACTCAAAGGTCAAGGGACTTCAAGAAATCCCAAACCACCCCCTTAGAGCTGAAGCTTCTGAAGAAGCTAGCTCTGGTCCATCCCTGGATCTGAGCCTGGAAGGGAAAATCAGATCTGAACTGTCCATGGCTGAAGCTCCGAGGGAAAGGGATGGATCTGACAAAACTGGAACTGAACCTACAACTTCAGATCCAGCACTGACACTTCATCTCTGAGACCCATTCTGATCCGAGGGTACTGGGGCAGAACCTGTCTGGGAAACAGTTGGAGTGGAGGAAGAAACTTTCCTTATATCCAATGCTGAGCCTCTCAGGGCTCTTGGATCCATGGGCTCTGAAATTGCTGGATGGATTTGAGAAGGAGAAATAATAGTCTTAGATGTGGCAGGCTTACTCATGGATCCAATAGGAGATGGAGCTTGTAAGACTCCCATCTGGATCTGAGCTCTGAGAAACTTTTGCATCATCCTATCTGCATCTGCTTCTGACAAGCTTTTGGAGGACCTAGAGGAAGAAGTGGAAGGGAGACTGGAATGCTTCTGTGGTGTTTGGGGAAGCTGAGCAGGCAAGGTAGGTGAAATTGGCATCATAATATATTTAGGGGTAGTACTCCAAAAAGAAGTACCCGGCTTTGGATCCAAGGACTTAGGACCTGAGGGGGTAGCTGTTGGACTGAGCCTGATAACTGTAGGAACCAAAGCTTTAGGAGCTGAAGGTTCGTTTCCAAACATTGAAAAGTCTTCAGATCCAGAGGGGTCATATCTGAGAGTTTCCTCTAGTCTTTTTTGGCAGCTCCGATGAAGACCTAGGGGACTTCAAGGGAGAATGCTTTTGGTGCTCCAGAGGAGCAGACTTATTATGTTTGGAGGGGGGTTGAGCCCCTGGAGTAGAAGAACAGGGAAGAAGACCCCTTAAAATAAGTTTATTTCTTCTGTCTGCCAGGGTTGTTGGATTAAGTCTGTTGCATATACTGCATAACATGTCCAAGTGCCCAGCTCCAAGGTAATAAACACATTCCCTGTTGGCATCCGAATTTGGGATCTTATGCCCACAAGAAGTGCATTGTTTAAAGCCTGTGGGTTTGTTTAACATACTGTAGATAGTGGAAAAAAGGAACCAACAGATCAAACAAGTTTTGTTTTATAACTAAGAAAAGAAAAGACCGTACCAACTATGGTAGAAAAAACTACACCAAAAAGGAGGACAAGACAGAGAAATGCTACCAGCAATGGCAGAGAAAGAGAGAAAGAGAGTGCTATGAGAAGTACAGAAATGCAGGGAAGGGGGAAAAGAACCCTGATGACCAGTGAAAAACCTAGAGGGAGGAAGTAAAAAAGATAATCAAAAAATGTCTTAATAAAAAATAAAAAACTTACAATATCTGTAAAGGTGCATGAGAGTGGAGCCTACATTTGTTAGCAAAGGTGGCAAATGAGATCTGAGACAACAGGAATGGAGCTCGAGAGTTGTATCCGAGGTCTGGTAAATGCGGTCAAGTCGTATCTGAAGATCGGATCCAAACCCATAAGTGAGGAAGAATGAAAAGCACAACATCAGATTCTATTGTAACCTTCTTCTTGGATACTCCTTTATGCAAGGGTACTATCACTGTCACCCTGAAATTCTCTGGTGTCAGTCTAGTCCCCGAAGATGAGGCTATGCAGTTTTACCAGTGGTTTACCTATAACATTTTGAGCTTGTCTCAGTATTCATGGGAAACTCAATCAAGTTTCTGCTTTGAAAACAGAGGAAACGATTCAAAGAATAAGCTCTGCTTTAAGACTCAATTTACTTTTTAAATTAACTGCATATAGTAATACTGATAATAATAATAATAATAATAATATAATAATAACAATGTGGCCTGTTATACACCTGAATTCCCCTATGCTCTTTCTCTACAATTTACATTGTCATTTCCTTGATATTTTGTCTTCATACTTGCCCATGACCCACCTTTCCTTCCCAAACTTGAATCTTTAACTGACCATATATTTCTAAATACTGATAGAAATATATTATTCAATGTATTTCTCTGGTGTTTTAAGTTTTCTGCCTTTTCTTCTTTTCTCAGTAAAGCAGCTTACATAAACGGTTTACTCTCTCTTTATATGTTTGTGTGTGTGTGTGTGTGTGTGTGTGTGTGTGTGTGTGTGTGTGTGTGTGTGTGTGTGTGTGTGTGTGTGTGTGTGTGTGTGTGTGTGTGTGTGTATACATATATATATTTTCCCCACTGTAGTGCGACCCTGGTGTTAGAATATATAAGTATGGGGGTGTGGGGGGGGAGCAGCTTATTTTTATACTGTCCAGTTCCTATTAACTAGGTAAGTTGGTAGTTTTTAACAACATTAGGTGGGGGGCTACGCCCCTCCACACCCCCCAATGTGGGGGGCTGCGCCCAACACACCCCACCTACTTATATATTCTAACACCAGGGTCGCACTACAGTGGGAAAAAGGGCATATACACTGCCTGTACTATTTTCGGTGAAATGAGTTTTCGGCGAAATGGGTTTTTAGTCATTTGGTCTTGGTGAAATGAGTTTCGGTCAAATGAGCATTCGGTAATCTGATAGGAACCCATATATATATATATATATATATATATATATATATATATATATATATATATATATATATATTAAAACTTTGAAACTGGATCGGTCGACCGGCATGTCAACTTGCAGTTTTCAAGTCGGCAGAATGTCGAACCCAAATAAATCGACTACACTACAGTGAATGGGTAGTGTATGTTGAGCATTAGGGTTTGACATTGTGCAGAGGGATCGCAGTTCAGTGAGGAACTGGGAATTAGCTCATTTTCTCACTGTAGTGCGATCTCAGAGTTGGTATATTTAATGTGCAGAGGGCGGGGGTGGGGGGTGCAACCCCCCACATGGGGTAGCCCCCTGCAAAATAGTAGAATTAAAGTGCCTTTATCTGTACAGTTTAATGGTACGTTAATGTGCGTAGCAGGAGGTGAGTGACGTCACCTTCTGCTATGTTGAATACATTGAACCACGGTTGTCGATGTATTCATTTTCACTTTGGTTTACTTTCGGCATTCAGAATTCTACATTTCGGGTCAACATTCTAAACAGTCGACTGAAGTGGATTCAAAATGCCAATAGTAAACCATATTTTTTATTGGACGGTGCAGTGGTGCAGCAGTTAGTGTTGTTGCCTTACAGCAAGAGGTTCTAAAGTTTGATTCTCAGCTGGGGTGCCTTCTGTATGGAGTCTGCATGTCCTCCCTGCATTTGTGTGGGTTTCCTATGGGTGTTCTGGTTTCCTCCCATATCACAAAGACATGTTCCTGGAGCTTTTCTCCATGGGCCTCCACTGAAAATTGACTTGTTACAAGTTGATATATATATATATATACTTATGTCTTAAGCTTGTAAATTTTTTTTTTTATTAATCCTTTTCTTGACAGGTTTGTCCTTCTCTGGTATCTTCAGCCACCTATTTTCTGGGTAATTCTGCCATTGTCTGTTACATTCCTTAGCCAGTTTTTTCACTTGGTATATCACTATAGAATATATTCAAGATAATAATGTTTTTGTCAAAACTATTACCATTTCTCTTCATTTCTTTAACTTGAAGAATGTAGTTCTATAAATGATACTGTCGCCGAAGGTTTTTATGTAGTGTCTAATAAATCTTGACAGTTTTAATGAATGATATATATTTAATGCTTTTGTTTGAAACTGTTATTTAGTTTATGTGACACCGGTTTCATTGTTGCTTGATGGCTCGATGTGTTTGAAATATTTTATGATTTGCTGAATGGTTGCTGCTCCATTTTGACTGATTTGCAATTGAAATTCATGGGCATTTGATGTAGATGGTGTTTGCCATTTTGCCATATGGTATGAACATGGAGTTCATAGGTAGATAGACAGATAAATCGATAGAGAGATAGATAGAGAAATAGATATGGAAGGTGCTACTTTTGTCTTACAGCACTTTTATCAGCATCTGTTTCATTGAAACAATTTGGTAGATTTAACAGATGGTCGACATCTGTCGACAAAAGTAGGAGATTAGATGATTCTTGGGGTTGGGGAATTAGTCCTTACCCAGAGAAATGTGCGATCTTGCAGTTTGAGTATATAATTAGCAGGGATGTGGGGGCACAACCCCCCACATGGGGGGTGGATGTTTTCTTTTTAATTTTGTTTTAAGTCTTTTGCATGCACTGAGATTGATGCTTGGCGCATGCTTTGAGGTGTGTCTATGTGCATAATGTTGAACATTTGGTGTCAACATTATTCACATAGATATTAGTGCCATTCGATAAAGGTAAGAAAATCCATATAAAAATACCACATGGGGGTACAGGGGGACTTGCCCAACCAAAAACATTGCTTTAATCAAACGGTATCTTCCATGGAATAATGAAGCTTTGATTGTATTGTTTCATTTTACTCAGATTCTTTGTTCTGATATTTAATGCCATGACATGTGCCTGAGGCATTTCTCTGTCTTCTTTTCTTTTTCTTTTCCATACTATATGTACTGGCAACACAAGACAGGTCAGCGTGCTCTCATATGCAAAGTTGTCAGAATACTCCACACCCACAGAAGCATATTCCTGCAGACCCATTTGATACTGTATTACTTAGTTAAGCATTATATGACATTAAACAACTGCATTGTCCAAGAAATACAATGATGATGTGTTAAAGTTCTGTCAACCGTGCACACACAAGAATTTGTTCATAGGTAAATACTAGGCTAGCTGCCCTTGCAGACCATTTTAAGCCTAACAAATTTCCCTTTTGGTGCTTGGATTACCCTATCTCATTTGGTGTTAGATTGGCCTTACCCATTCCATGGTCAATAATGATATAGTACCCCTAGTGTGGATGACTGAGATCATACTGTAGATAACTTGACGGGACCCTTGCATTGCAAAAGCAATTAGGAGCTGCTTGTGTCCATTATTTATATAAACTGACTACATGGTTGCATAGTGCAGGGAAGTCCTGAGGTAAACTTCTGTTTCCCATCCATGGAAACAGTGGGTGCTTGAATAAGGACCGGTATGAGCTTTGTTTTACCTGGATGGAGAGTCTATTCTAGAGCAGCAATATCCTGTGAGATACATACCTGACCCTCCAAACCATTCTGTTAATGTTGCAGAAGAGGTTTAGAAGATCCACGGACCTAGTATTTCTGGTGCCATTTCACTTGCTGATATGCAGTAAAGAGATCATTATTAGGCTGGAGGATGCTTTGTATACCAGACACAGATCACCTATTAGCAGCCTGAAAAATACCAACTATTGTGTCAGGGCTTTAAGTTGGTCCATGTATGACATATTGTTTAGGACTTGTATCCTTTTAGCGAGGTATCTCTGTGGGCATTCCAGTTGTTGCATGAGCTAAGTTCATAGGAGATTACGTGGCTCTTAGCCCTAGAGCCTTTATTTAATGTTATAGTGACATCTTTCTTTCCAAAATACTTTTGTAATGGATCTTATGACTATTTTGCAGGGGTTATCAGCAGATAAAGATGACATTGGTGGCTTTGAGGTGGAGTCTAGCTTAGGGGGGGCACCCAGTAAAGAATCCAACCAGGATGTTCATTGTTCTCAGACATTTGATAAACCTTTCAAATGCATGAAAAAATTTAAATCAAATGTTTGGCATTTGAAATTATTTAAGACATACAAACTTAAGGTGATTTCTTCGAGGGTTTATGGGTTCGTATTAAGCCATTGGTTGGTCAAGCTGACAAAATTTTATTGTCAGCCTGGGCCGAGATTCAACACTCGCCATCTATGCAATTTGTGGATATTTTATATTCCTTTTACGAATGTAGGATAAATGATTGTATACCAGAAGTTACTGAAGTATGTGAACAGGCCAAACAATTTGATGGCTACCCCAAATACCAGTCTTGCTTTCAAAAACTAAGTTCTGATTTATTGGCATTTGAAAGGGAACTTAGGGATAGCAAGATCCATAAATGTAATACTGACATAAGAGATTACAGCCAAGATAGACCTTTTGAACTGTTTAAAAATATAAAATGTTCGAAGGGGATACCCAATAACTCTGGCCAAAAGAGAAAAAGAAAAAAATCCATATTGAAACAAAGGATTAGTGATACTTCAGGGGAAGATTCTTCCTCATATACAGATACCAAAACTGAGTACTAACAGGGGTCACCAGCTCACAAAAAATCCAATTTTTGAAGACCTTTGAGTCAGGACAGGAATAATGATTCCAACCCTTTAGGCCTAGGAGAAGGGGCAGCAGGAAGCATAGGTTCAGATGTCACATTGGAAACTTTGTAACATCTTTTGAGGCTGCAAAAGTAAATTTATGTAACGTGCACAGTATTTCCTCTATAATTTTATCTGGTGCTGAGCTTCAGCTATTGAATAAAGGCCAGAATTCTGTTCCTGGCTATGTGGTGTCTGAGAATACTTTTGTGGATGAATTAGTCTCCTTTTGTAGATTGTTAAATTTGAGATTGTATTTTGACAACACTGATCAAACTGTTCTACCTCAACAGACATTTAGATTTCAAAAATCTACTTTTGTTCCTCCTATGAATAAACATGTAGATATTTTTCAAAAATGTGTGCTCAAAGATCTACATTTTGGTTCGGATTTACACAGACCATTTTCTTCCAAAAAATTTGACAACATCTGAAATTAATGCTTTAGAGAATTTAAGGAAGAACAAAAGCATTGTCATTACTGTCTTGGATAAGGGTGGAGCAATTGTGGTCATGGAGGGTCTATATTAAAAGCTTGAATGATTAAAGGAGCAAACACTCTTTAATTGACCCCTGAAAATCGAAAGCACTACATCCTGAACACATGGGTCACTGCTCCACAAAAAAAAAAAAAAAAAAATACAAACACAAAATAAAGTGGAGAGGATTCAACCCCCACACCCCTCTACTTAAATATACCAACTCCAAGATCGCACCACAGTGGAGGAAATAGCAAAGTCCTGAAAACGGCCCAGTGATTTTTTTCCCTGAGAAAAAAATTGCTGTTCCATGTGTTCGGGATTTAGTGCTTTTGATTTTAAGGGGTCGATTAAAGAGCGTTTTAATTGTTCGAGGTTATAATATAGACACGTCATGGACTGGTCCATGTATTTGTTGGAGGCTGACAGACAACTGAGGGATGGTCAGTATTATATGACTATGTCCATGGATCCTACACCTAGATTTAAAATGTGAGATTGATGACTTTCTTTGTTTGGCAGTTAGTGACGGCATTATTATCCAAAAAAATTGTCAACATTTGATGGTTAAAGATCCTTTACTGCAATATCCCTATTTCCTTCCCAAAATTCATAAACATTCTGAACAACCACCAGATTAACCTATTGTCTCTGGCAATGGCTTATTAACTGAACCAATAACATCTTTCTTGACAATGTACCTACAGCCATTATTAAAAGGGGTAAGAGCTCGTATCAAGGATACCACGGAATTTCTTAATATTGTGTTAGATACACAGTTGGAACTAGGGTGGATTATGCGTACCTTAGACGTGATTTCTTTGTACACAAGTATTCCCCATTGGGCAGGTTTAGCAGCCTTGGAATATTGGTTGAAAAATACCTTTATATAGCCTGGGTTTCAATACCTTTCTCCCCTGTCTAACAGAACATGTTCTTACAAAGAATGTTTTCTATTTTAATGGCAATTGTTATTTACAACTTAAAGGTATGGCTATGGGTGCATTTGCCCCAATTTATGCCGACTTTTATATGGGGTACATTGAACAACAAATTATTTATGATGCCACCCATAATTTATATTTGGGAGAAATAGATATTTGGTGAAGATTTCTGGATGATTGTTGGATAGTATGGAAATCGGATACTGAATATCTACAGGAATTTTTACAATATCTAAATGAAAATAAGTGGAGAATTCAGTTCACTATACATTATGATATGGAAACTATTTCATTTTGGGATATTCTGTTGACAACATGATGGTACTTTGCAGACTTCTGTTTTTTGTAAGCCATTCAACTCAAATACATTACTTCATGCCACTAGCTGTCATCCAAAACATATCACCGAAAATATCCCAAAGTCACGATTTATGCGGGTCTGCAGAATGTGTTCCAATAATGAGGATTATTCTGTTCAAAAACAGGAATTAATAGGTAGATTCAGTGCATGAGGTTATAATAAATCTCATATTCTTCGAACTAGCAGGGAGGTACAATCTCTAGATAGAGCTGAATTGTTAAGATACAAATCTAGGAATAGTAAAACAGAAAATGTCCTCAGATTAACCATGAGTTATAGTTGAAACAGTTTCCATTTCATGGATATTATACAACAACATTGGAACATCTTAGCCAATGAGCAGCTCAGTGATTTCTTGGGATCTATATGTTGTTTTTCCTTCAGAAAAGGAAAAAGATTTAGGAGGTTATTTCAGTCATTACAAACATAAGATACCATTTACCAACACCATGCAGGGCACTTTGGACGAGGGAACATTGGTTAGTTGGTTCCCATGTGGTCATTGTTCCTTTTGTAGGAACATTTGCAAAACTAAGGAATTTACCAGCAAAAATATGTTCCAGATATTTAATATTAATATATTTGCCAACTGCAGTACAGACTGGGTGGTGTATCCAGCTATTTGTATGTGCTCAGCATTTTATGTAGGTCAAACGTCTAGACCTATTAGGTTACGTATTTCCGAGCACCTTAGTAATATTAGAACTAAATGTCCAACAAATGCTTTATACAAACATACTGTAAAACACCCTACTGCTCAATTTAAGTTTGTTGTTATTGATAAAGTGGTTGGTAATAATTTTAAAGCAGGTTGGCACAACATTTTAAACAAAAAAGAAAAAGCCTGGATTGTGAGACTGGGGGGTCTTTTTTCCCTGGTTTAAATGAACATTTGTAATATTAGAATGAAGTGTCCAACAAATGTTTCATATAAACATACTATAAAAAACTCCACTGCTCAGTTTAATTTTGTTGGTATTGATAACGTGGTTGGCAATAATAATTCCAAAGTGGGTTGGCACAACACTTTGAACAAAAAGGAAAAAGGCTGGATTGAAAGACTTGGGGGGGTTCATTTTTTTCCTGGTTTAAATGAACATTTGCAATGGCTGTCAATTAACTGGATGAGTTTAACGTGCTGACTAATATTTTTTCTATATACATGTGATTTATATATATCCTAATGTTACACATTGATAAAGGCTTATGGCCGAAACTGGTCTGTTGGATATATTTTAGACTTTATTAAAGTCTGCTTTCACCTTCCACTTGAGTGCTGGCCTTTTTTTGCATTTGATTTTCATTGGTTGTTGGCTGTTGCACTTTGCTGTGCAAGTCGAAGCTTTGTTGCAACCTTTATAAGCCTAGTCATGTTAAATCCTTGTTTCCATATTGGCCAAGTTGTATGGTCTATATTTGCAGCGTGAGTCTATGATCAGCACTGACGTCTTTTATACAATATGGACATAGGTGACACCCCTGTGGTAAATTTATGGTCTCCCATCCAGTTGTCCAAGTTACACTTAAATAGGATCATTGAGGAGCTTTGTTCACGTGAATTGGAAGTTGGTTCCAGAGGAGTGGCAATCTCTGGGAGACATATCTGTCTCTCTAGCATGTCCTGATAATGACATAGGCTAGGTTAAGATCCCCAGAGTGTGTGAATCATGCCCCATTTGACTTGTGGAATGCAATATTTCCATTAGGACAAGGTCCGAGACTGCTCTGTAGGCCAGGCACAAGTCACCTCTCAGCAGGCTATAAGATGCAGAGTACAGTGAAAGGGCCTACAGTCTGTCCTTCTAGGTCATGTGTTGAAGGCCCTGAATTTTCTTGATGAGAAACCTCTAAGGTCTTTTCAGCTGCTGCAGGTGTCTGGTGATGTACATACAGAAGGGAGCATTGCACTCTATTAGTGGTTTGATGAGGGATGAGTACAGGGAAGATATAACATCCTTAGCTCTGGATGCGATGCCCTTACTTATGAGATGTGCAACATAGAAAGCCTTCCTTACCACTGTGGACACATGGTGATCAAAGTTAAGGTTGCTATCAACCTGTGTTCCCAAATCTCTCACCACATGGTTTGAGCTAAGGGGGGGGGTGAACTGTTAATATTGTAATTTGAAGGGATGATAATGCATTTTTTTGCATTTAGTTTAAGTCCATGGCTTTGGCACCAATCATTTGTCTGTGTAAGCTCTTTTTGTATTATGTCAACATTTTTGAGGACTCAATGATTGCATCCAGTTTGCAGTCATCGGCGAACTTGGTAAGCCACAGGCCATCTATTTTCACCTGGATTTCTGAGAAATAGATTCCAAACAGTAGGGGGCACAGCACAGATCTTTGTGGTACACCACTGGTAACTGGTCTGCTGGTAGAGGTAGAATCTCCAACTTTGACTGTATGCGTTATGTTGGTGAGCCAGTTGGCTACCCATCTAGTGACATATGGGTTAATTCCCAGCTGGGTGAATTTCTCAATGATGACTGAGTGGGCGAATGTTTCAAAAGTGTTGGCCAAGTCAAGACAGGCTGCATGTACCGTTTTGCCTTCATCTAGGGCTTTGATGACATTCTTGAAGAAGTCCACCAGGTTTAATAAGCATGATCTACTCTTAACAAAGCCAAACTGGGTTAGGTCATGTGTTTGAAGGTCACTTATGTATTTGTTAATAAGGTCCATGATGATTCTGTCCACAGTCTTGCAGATAAGGCTGGTTAGGCTTATGGGTCTATAGTTCCCAGGGTCAGTTTAATGAACTCCTTTTATGCAAGAAAATTGCTGTTGCTGTTTTCCACTGTCCTGGGTTGAAGAGAGTACCAACTGGTTCTGCTAGGGCCTGTTTTAGACCATTTAGTAGGCATCTTGGGATGTTATATGGTCCATAGAGCTTGTGTTTTTGGTTATGAAGAGTGTGGCTATCACCTGCTCTTTAGAGATACTAGGTAGAGGACTGGTGACAGGTATGCTTTGAAGGTATGTCTGGTAGGGACGGGGGGGGGGGTGATGTTTACACCAAATCTGTCTGCTAGCAGGTTGGCAATGTCCTCAGGGTCAGTGATACTGTCCACTACTAGTTCTGCACAAAGCTGGGCCTTCCCTTTTAGATTTCTGACATAGCTAAAGAATGCCTTGTGATTATCCTTAGCTAGGGATGCTAGTGTAGCTTTGTCATTGGCTTTAGAGGACCTTACAAGGTATCGAATTTGCTTGTTCTAATAGTGGAGGGTGTCATTCCTCTGCTGGGTCAGTTCCCTCATTCTTAGACATTAGTTTATTCCTCCTATTGTATAACTTATTTATGCTTGATGTCCATCAGAGTGGCTTTTTTTTTTGTGAGGACCTTGTTTTGATCAATTCGGTACAGCCGAGTCTACACATTTGTATAGGTGTTTATGCATGACATGTGTGTACACCTCTGTATAGGAGTCATAGCAGGGGGTTTGAAACTATTTATGCCATCACTTAGGAGGCTATAATTTGTTTTGAAGAAATTTTTCATCCTTTTTGCTCTTGGGGAGGGGGGGGTCAGGTATAATTGTTACTTTAAACAAGACTGATTTATGATCAGATCCTACCAGGAAGGGCAACAAACAGGGGGTAGTACAGAGACCCCCTGTGTTGGTGAGTACTAAATATAGGACATTTGAGCCCCTTGTGAGGGTGCAGACTATCTGTTCCAAAGCATTTTTATTAACAAAGACCAGGACCTTTATTTCGAGCATGTTTGTGCTCATATATGACTCCCAATCAATAGAAGGATAGTTGTACTCACCCACGACCAAGGTATTTGGCTGTATAGTTAGTGATTCAAGTAGGTCCAGGTAGGCAGAGTGGTTCTTGTGGTTCATGGTCATGGACCTATAGCTAACAATGATATGGAAGGGCATTTTAACTACAGTTAGTTGGACTATAGGGAGTCATACTGTTTAAACAGTCTTGAGGTGTATTTGTCTTTAATGAAGATGGATACACCTCTGCCTTTGGTTCTTTCACACTTGTTTTGTGGTCTGAACATCTGAACATGTGGAAGGCATTGTAGCCTTGCATGGCTGAGGTGCTCTCTGCGGTCTTGGACAGATGCATGCCAAAGGGGGCATTATACTCAATGACTAGCCTGATGAAGGCTGTATAAAGGGGGTTAATGACATCCCCAGATTTAGATACAATTCCTTTGTTTATAAGCTGTGGAGTGTAGAACGATTTTCTTTTGACAATGGATGCATGTTGGTCAAAGTTAGATCACTGTTCACCTAAGTACCCAAATCCCAAACAAGTGGATCAACTCTTAGGGGTATATTGTCAATGCTAGTTGCCTGGGTTGGATAAATTTCCAAAGGATATAATAATGCTTTTTCCTGGCATTTAGTTTTAGTCCATGATTTTTCCATCAGTTATTTATTTTGGATAAACTTTCCTGCAGGATGGCTAAGCCATTTGAGGATTCAATGAATGCCTCTAGCTTGCAGTCATATGCAAACGTAGTCAGCCAGAGCCCTTTGGTATTGTCTTTTACTTCAGTACTTCGGAGAAGTAGATGCCAAACAGGAGGGCTCCTAGCACAGAACCCTGGGGGACTCCACTAGCGAGAGGTCTCTTTGTGGATGTAACTTCCCCTGTTTTAATTTCTTGTATCCTATCTGTGAGTCAGTAGGCAATCCAGTGGGTAACATAGGGGTTCATTCCTAGTGTATTTAGCTTATCTACTATGCCTGAGTGGGGGGGGGGGGGTGTATCAAAAGCTTTGACCAGGATGAGGTTTGTGGTGTTTGTACTGTTTTACCTTCATGCATTGTTCTGGTGACCCTTTCAAAAAAGCCCACCAGGTTGATTAAACATGACATGCCCTTGATGCATCCAAACAGAGATGGGTCCAGTGTCTGGAAGTTTCCTATGTCCTTGTTGATTAGTTCCATGATAGGTCTTTCCATGTCTTTGCATGTGAGGTTGATCAGGTGGAGCTGTAGTTGCCTGGGTCTGTGGAAGGTCCTCCCTTATGCAGGGAAATGGCTCTTGTTGTTCTCCATTCACTAGGTACAAAACCTGTATGGAGGGTATGGCTGAACAGTGTTGTTGGAGGGTGGTGACTCAATTGTGCTTCCTGCTATTTAAGATTCATCCAAGGATATTGTTGGGACCCATCAATGCAGTATTTTTAGCTTTTGATAGCATTATTAGGACTTTGTTTTGTGTGATAGCTAGAGGCAGTCCAGTTTCAGACATATCTCCAAGGACAGATGGAGAGGAGAGACAGGTAAAGTTAGAGATTCATTTTTGCCTAGGAGATTTGCTATATTTTCAGCATCAGTGTAGGTAACATCATTCACAATCGGCTCAGATCATTGCTGTGTTGTGCTTTTGAGATTACAAACATAACTAAAAAAGGCCTTGTGAATGTCTTTGGCTTGGGTAGCTATTTTATTCTCAAACTTGGCTTTGGTGAATTTAATTAAGTTGCTGGATTATGTGCTTATTTCAGTGATGAGGGTTCTGTCATTCTGTGCATTACTCTTCTTAATTTTGTTCAAAATTCTCTTCCTTTTATTGTTAAAGCTGGTTGATACAATTGTTCCACCATGTGGGTTTGTTGTACGACTGTATCTATACATATATGTGTGTGTGTGTGTGTGTGTGTGTGTGTGTGTGTGTGTGTGTGTGTGTGTGTGTGTGTGTGTGTGTGTGTGTGTGTGTGTGTGTGTGTGTGTGTGTTTAGTTTGTTTATAAATATATACTCTGTACAAATGTATGCTTTGGAATATACTTTAGTGCAGTAATGTTTTTTCAGTTGTCCATACACATGCAACCTTACAGAACAGTGTAGCTTTCAATTTGTATGTAGAAATCTAGAAACATAGATTCGAGTTGAAGATAAAGATCACTTTGTTTATTTATTCTGTGTATATCTTTGCCAACTTGTTAAGCTAGAAAACCTGTGCAACCAAAACTTATTTTCCTATATCTGTCCCAAGAATTTTTGAATTCTGTCAATGTTTGGCATTATAGCTTCCTTAAGAAAGTTACTCCAATCCTATATCATAATTTTTGTTAAAAACTAATTTTCTTTTATGTCTACTGCACTAAATATCCTGTCTCTTCAAACTTTGTCTTATTCTTGACATTCTAGTATTCCTCTCTTTTGAAATGATACCCATTTGGACTGTTTGAATTTGCTTGCACTACTTATATGTTTCTACCACTACTCTGATTAATATCCCTTCTGCCTCTGCCTCAGTGACTCTATGTTAGTGGCTAGACTTGTGATGGAGGAGTGTTATATATATATATATATATATATATATATATATATATATATATATGTGCATCCATGTACCTGCTGTACTCACTATGCATCTTAGCATTCCTGGCAGGGATATGGAAAAGATACCTTCATTATGTCACCCGACAAAACATGCATTTATTTGTCCAGTGCAATATACTTCAGTCCTTGGAGGATCCACATCATGTAGTACTTACCACACTATGTAATGAGGGATTCTTCATGAATCCTAAGGGATGAAAATGCTATTATTCTCCAGTTTTTGCAGAGAGGAAAGGATATGACAGTCGCTGATAGCAATGCACATTAATCTCTTGGTCGCAATGCCATAATATGTATATGCACATAAACCTGACGAATTTAATAAGTGTACTAGTGCTAAAGTGTATTCAGATTATATAAATAATATATCATTATCCACATTGACTCTACAGTATCTTTTTAGAGACCATATTAATATCTTAACATTAAATATTAAAAAACACATAAAAGTCATAGATGCAGTTACATGCATGTCCAGACATCTGAAGATAAACTGCACTTTTTTGCAGGACATTATCCAAGTTAAAGGTAAGAAAATTAAAACCAGGTTCTGTTTCAATATTTGTGATTATCTGACTAAAAAAAAAAAAAAATTAAGAGAATTTATATAGGACATACCACTGATTTTTGACAAACTCACCAAAGAAAGCATTTAACTACACTTTGACGTTCTGGACGGAGATGGCCATTTTAATCTCAATAAGTTTGTTCCAAATCATAGCCACCCTAAGAGGGAAAATACTTCTCATAGCCATATTATATTAATCGATTTGTAGGCATAAGCTGTGATTCTTAGTAGTTGAGTTATGCAAGATTAATTTTAAGCCTAAAGTAGGGGGTGGCCACGGTGGTGCAGCAGTTAGTGTTGTCGCCTCACAGCAAGAGGTTCTCCGGTTTGATCCTGGGCTGGGGTGCCTTCTGTGCAGAGTCTGCATGTGGTCACGTGGGTTTGCTCTGGTTTCCTCCCACATCCAAAAGACATGCTGTAGGTGTATTGGACACTCTAAATTGGCCCTAGGTATGAGTGTGTGTGTGCCTTCCATGGAAGGTTGTGTGCCGGGCTGGCAACTCGACACTGTAAAAACTCTACTGCCAATCATGAGTGGACAGGTGATCCACTGTGGTGACCCTTAACCGGAAAAAGCCAAAAGAAGAAGAATTTTAAGCCTAAAGTAGCACAAAGGACCTCAGTCTTTAGACATTTACTATTAAAACTACAAACTCACCCTAGACAACTACGCTGTAGTAATAAAAAGCTAATCAAGGTCACCACGAGCAAAAACACAGCAGGGGACTCCCTCTTCCTGTATTATATAGGTAAAACTTGGAACTCCCTCCTTAATGTGATACGGTAGAACTTTTTTTTGAGTTTATTAGTTTGCTTGTTCTACTCCATTTCCTTGATGTCTTTTCCACAGTCTGAAGAAGTCCTAAAGGGAGACAAAAATGTTTGCTGTAATTTCTGTGTTACAATAATCTTATGTATTTTCAATGGCTTTTTGTTATTTTATAATAATAATAATTATTATTATTATTATTATTTCTGTATCTTTTCCAGTTTATTGATCTCTCCAGAAGAGTAACTCCAGAAAGTTGCACAATATTCCATTTGAGATCTTACTATTGATTTATATAGTAGAATGATGACCTTTGGATGTCTAGACAAAACATAATTTTGATATCACAAGCACACTTTCTGACAATAAACTAAGATTAACACCAAAGTTAAATATGACGTAAGCTGTAACACACAAGTCTTTGCTCTGAGTTGTTCCAGACATATTCTTATTATTTTTTTTAGTATGGATAAAGATGATTATTGCTCCACAAATGCACAATCACACTCCTTTTCTTGTTAAACTTAACACAGTTGCCCTTGGCTCAAAAAAATAAGTTTGGAATCCTTTGTAGGTTCACCTCCTCCATGATAGAGTTGAGCATTATTGCATCCTTTGCATCAGCAGTAAATTATCCTACCCTGCTCTGATTGGGAACTGCCATAGAGGACATTAACATGTTAAAAAGAAAGAGGACAAAGGCTAACCCTTGAGGATCACCCTTAAAGCAGAAAAGAGTGATGAAACAGAATCCTCAATTTTAACACAGGATAAAATATCCTTCAACCAATTCTTAAGGAAGGTGATAATATAAGAATTAGCATCCAATAAATCTAAATTTCTAATTATAGTAAAATGAGAAACTGTAGAAAACTGCTTAGCCTAGTTTAAATAAATTATGTCATCTGGACCATTGTCAATCAGTTTCAGCACAGAACTATTAGGTTGCAGGACTGATTTCTTGTAAACATGAGGTTATCTAAGTCAGCCCACAGGAGCAAGTCTGTCAGATAGCCATTAATAATAAATATTCAAATCACTTGCCAATAACACTGTAAGGGTGATGGGCCTTACGGTGTTATGATCACAAATGCCACTGCCTTGGGTAAAGATATGATCATGCCCTATTTCTAACATTCAGATACATGTCATATTTGTAGGTTCATTTGATAAAGATATTCTACACACTTTGAAAATACACCTCTGATTTGGTTTAAAAAATATCCATTCAAGCCATCACGCCCTACTGCAATGTCTTCTCAGAGTATTTTAGTGATTATTGAACCCATTTGTACAATATGATATGATATGATATGATGTGATACAATATGATATGATGTGATATGATATGAACCCATTCATATATTTTAGAGCAAACACATGACAGAAACTAGCAAACTACATCCTTAACCCTTTGTGTTGTATTATCAAGCTGAAAATGAGAAGAAGGGTAGTCCTAGATGGGTCTATATCACGGCATTGAAAAGGCCATTAATCAAATGGCTTTAACATCGAAAATGCCATTCATCGAAGTCGCTCTTGTGAGCCCTCCACACCACCCACTAATTATATATACCAACTCCGAGATCGTACTACAGTGAAGAAACAAATTTTCCGATCTTCACTGTACTGTGATCTCACAATACGCACCTCGATGAACGGCGTTTTCGTTATTAAAGCCATTTGGTTACTGACCTTTTTGATGCTGTGATATAGACCCATCCTAGATATAGTGCAGCTAATCAACAACCAGTTCCTTGAAGCCCAGTCCATTAAACATAATGGACCAAACATGTTTCCAAAATCCCCATACACAGTCACTGGACTGTGCCCCATGTACCCTCTAAAGTAACTATCTTCAAGGTTGCTAAACCTTAGGGCTAAGTTATAATGTGTTTCATTGGAAGCCTGTTTAGTCTGTTAGGCTTGACTGGTCAAGCTTCAGTGCACTAGTTAGCAATGAAATGAACAAATGTAGCACTTATATAAAGTAGCATATGTTTGCATTCTTCTGTATATGTGAAAGAAAAGAACAACGCAACTCAAACTACAAGAAAGAAGAAACATATAATGCGTGGCAAGGTGAGTACATATGGAGAACAATGGAACTCGAACTACAAGAAAGAAGAAACATATAATGCATGGCAAGGTGAGTACATATGGAGAACAATGGAACTCGAACTACAAGAAAGAAGAAACATATAATGGGAGAACAATGAAACTTGAACTACAAGAAAGAAGAAACATATAATGCGTGGCAAGGCGAGTACATATGGAGAATAAACTATTCTAAAATAGTACATTTAAGTGACTGAATTATTTAGAGTATAGCTGGAGTGCAGTAAAATTTTAGCAAACATCCTACAGGGAAATTCACTGCTAACATTGAATCTGTATCAGAAAGTGTATAAATGTAACTGAGAACTGATTTGCCTTAAGTAAGAAGTTCTGCAATATGTAGTCAACACATGTAGATGAAAGATTCCTGCTCTTGACCAGATGTGATAGCTATTATAGGATTTTCACCACTGAAAACATCAATAGGCTGATAAGGGGAGCTTGTTCTTTCCAACAACATAATTTATCTATTCCTGTAGAACACATGAAGTGTATGATGCAGTGAATACTGACCACGTAGCACGTCTGTTGCTGTTTAAAATGCACAAACATTATGCAATTGCTGATAACAAAAAAATTATCCTTTTTGCACAGAACACAAGCAACCTGGATAGCTCATTAATTATTCTTTGTCTTTTTTCTGAAAATAACATTATTATTTCCATTTGCAGTGCTGTTTGATGTAGCTTTCTGCTGTCTTAACTGCAGTCTCTGTTACATCCATTTAAATTTTATGAGCGGGTATTGCAGGGCCTCAAATTCCCTGAGACAGTTGCCTAGACACTGTGAGTGAACGTTCCCTAATTAAAATTTTCTACAGAACCTAAATTGTTTCTCTCTGAATAACTCACTGCGGAAGATAAATACAATGCTGTCATTATTGTGAGACATCCAAATGTGGTTTACAACTAAGAAAACAAAGGGCTACTTCTTCTGGACAGATTGATTTTGTTATTTATTTTTCTTTGTGTAGTCTCTTTTTAGATTGGGACGTAAGAGTACCACAAGCATTTAGAGCTCATGAATTTTGTTTCTGAAATGAATCTGAGGAGTCAGCAGATATATATATATATATATATATATATATATATATATATATATATATATATATAGGTGCAGGGGGGCTTGACCCGCTGCTAAACAGAGTTAGTTTTTTTGTGTGTGTTATGGTGTTTACTTTACATGGTCGATGTTTCAAATGTTCGATCATATGGTCTCAGCCATGTGGAAATTGAACATTTCAGCTGTCGATCATGTAAAGTAGACCCATATATATATATATATATATATATATATATATATATATATATATATATATCTAGATGTAAAACCATAAGTTGAAGTTTTTTTTTTTGCCAAAGTAGCATGCATACAGATTTGTTGGTTTATATCCCATGAATTTATACATATAGCAGACATCTATTTCACCATGTTGCTCCTGAAATTCTTTTCATTATTCTGAAACTTTAGTACTGCAATGTCATACTTCTCAGGTCAACTTTGTGACTCTATACAACACCTCAAAAGACAAGTGTCTAAAATTCCCATGTTTTGTTAATAAACAACTGAAAAAATTGAGAAAGTTGGTATAATTCACAAATAAATACCACCTTTGCTTTAAATTGTGCAAAGCACATAAGATGTATAATTGACATCAAATGTCAATAAATAAATTAGTAAATAAATAATATGCATTTGGTACTACTTTACTGATTTAGCTTTTTAAAATAAAGTATGTGCATACTGTTTTCATCTTGATGTTTTTGCATATTTTCAGTATTATTTAGTTATTTTTTTCTACATAGTTTTGTCCTCAGTGCGATCCAACAAAATATGTTAAAATCATATTCAGTCATTAATATGTTACAGTCCTTATTTTTTCCTTGGTTGCTAAATGTGTGTATAATGTATATGCTGTATTTAAAAACAGGGCAGTGTTAATGCATCAGATGGAATTTCAGTACTGAATGAAGAAGGTAGAAAGAGAATGCAGTAAGCAATGATCGAGGGGCTATGAATCACACATCTTCAGGAAGCTGTAATATTGATGCTTGAATGTGCACATTATGAAGTATTAAATGATGTTCTTTTTGTCTGTGTTATCTGTATTGCAGCTGTCAGTACTTATACAACTAGCATTACATAAAGCACTGAAATTAGAGAATACCAGTAATGTATTTTACACCATTGATAAAGCAAAAGAGCAGCAGGTCTTAAAGCCTTTTATTTCATAAGACCTTCATAAAGAGCAACTTTTAATTTTCCTGCTTTTTATTTACTGGTGTCGATAGGTCAAGCACATTCACACTGCATGTCTTACAGTGAATCTTGCTTAAAATATGGATGAATTGTGTTCATAACCCATTTTATGAATGCCACATATAAACAAAAAAAATCTGCCATATATATTCTGGTTCCCAAAATTTGCCTTGAAAATTCCTCAGCTTTATTACCATTTGGCATACACAATGTCTGTCAGCTAAGGGAATAGTCAGCTGAACATGTTCAATATTGTCCTCAAATGACCTTAAACAGCCCAATTAGAACTGAAGTAAACAAAAAGGGAAAGGTTTGGCCCAATACAGTTGGGCATAAACCTAGTCACTGCATGTTAATGATGTGGCAGGAAAGCTTTACTTAACAGTGAACAACATATGCAGCAGTATTACTGCTTTTCTGTCTGCCATTGTAAAATTTCTTATTTCTTGCCTTTTATTGTCTTGGTTCTTACTCTTCTTGTAGATTATGGTGGCAGTCTTTCATGAAATATATCTGAGAGCATGCACTTTGAGTTCTGATTAGCCTGTGGTCATCTGTTGCCACAACTACCTAATGTACAAGAACTGGATCCACATCCGTGCATGAGCTGAGGTATCTCTGAGGTATCTCTGCACTTACTGATGCAGTAATGCAATGGTATGTTATATCTCTCCCCTTTGTCACATAACTCTTAAATGTTTATGGTCGTAAACAAAACATATTTCTGTTGCAAACTTAAGTTAATATAAGACAACAAACAGATAAAGTGGGCCAACATGAGGTGTGTAGTATGAATGACTAATCTGTTACAACATGACATAGAATTTTACCATGCAGTGAACAGTCCAGTATGGGTATAATGTGTCAGGTGTTTCCTTTTTTTAAAGAAAGTTTGCCTGAGAGATAACCAAACAAAATCACTGTTATAGTTGTGGCTATCAGTTCCAGCCCCTTCTATGACTGTGTACACTTACATGTTTGCTTGACATTAAATGAATGAACAAATGCATAAATAATGACCAAGAAGTGCATTATCAGCTCACTATGTGTGAGACAATACAGTGCATCCCATTGCACCCTCCATGCCCATCTAGCTTTTAGTTCAAAATAAGTGACAGAGACCACCCAAGGTCAGGAGCAGATTTTTATATACTGGTTGTATATACTTACAAAGTTGTATACCAAGTTTTATGTTAGCAAGTAATTTCTGAAGGTTATAAAGTCTAAAACTTGTGTTTGTCATTAATAACTACAGTCCACAACACTTTACCAGAAAAATACAGATTTTATGAGGAGCAGACCACAAATATGAGGATAAATGAACAATTGAGAACAATGCTCTATGCAAATATATGTGCATGAGCACATACACACACACACACACACACACACACACACACACAATCATTAATTACAACCACTTGTATGACTGTACATCTCAGATATTTGCTTCAGACTGAGTGAATGAATACATTCATAAATAATGGCCTAGAAATGTATCTCAGCTCACTGCTGTGAGAACCACACAGTGCAACCAACTGTAACCACCATCTTCTTCTCAATTTTTTAGCTCAAGAATTAGAGACAAAAACAAGAAGAGATTTTAAATATATGTCTTATATACTTAGAAAGTTGCTAGAATAACAAGCTTAGCATTAGCAAACATTTTCTGAAGGATGCATATTCTGAAACTCAGAAGCCTGTCATTATTTAGTAACTGCAATCCAGAGCAATTTGCCAAAAAGCCACACATTCTTCAAGGAGCAGACTAAAATACATCTCAACTTCACAAACTCTGGACAAAGCCAAACAAAATGAGGGGGTGAGAAAGGCACCAGAAAAGACAATTTTAATATGTATTTTTAAACAGGTAAACCTAATGGACAAAGTGCTCCTTTTCAGGGGCAACCCAGGAACACTATCTATGTGACTTGCTCAAAGTCACACAGTAGGCAAATGGAGGTGGAAGGATTCAAACCCTGTGCTTTTGACTACATAAAGTACTGCATTAATAGCTCAGAGCCTTACACACCAGACAGTTTTAATTCACTTAAAAAGTTAACAGAACAACATCAACATGTATTTTATGAACAACAAGAAGCATGAAACCTTAATGATTGGAATTATTGACTGACTGTAATTTTCAGTGATTTACCAGAAAAAAATACGTTTTTTAATGTGCTTGTTTGTTGTCTGGGTAAACCCTATGTTGAAATGATCCCTTTTCAGGGTTTGCATAGGAGCACTGTTTGGTTAAGTGATATATTCAGAGACAATAGTAGGCAGATGAAGATGGAAAGAATTGAACCATGTTCCCTGGCACAGGAAACATCTCATTAATAGCTCAGAGCTTCAGTCCTCTATGTTAACTACCAGAGCAGTTGATATGGAACAAGGCATGCATATGACACAAAATTAGAGATGTTTTGCAAAACTGGAGACAGACAAAAGAAAGAATAGTCTGATTCACTTAAAATAAGTTAACAGAACAACAGGGTTTGCATCCACATATATTTTCTGAACACACAAACTATGAAACTCTAATGACTTAAATTATTGACCAAATAAAATCTTCAGTGATGTATTCATAAAATGAAGTTAATGAAAGTTAGGCAGTTAATGAAGAGGATTAAGACTGCAAGCTCTTAGTGAGCTATTGTTGCCTCTAGTCAAGGGTAGAGGTTTGATTCTTTCTTCTTACTCCATTTGCTTAATATGTGATTTTGATCAAGTAACTTAACCAGGCAGTGCTCTTTTGTTGTTTCCTTATTATGAAACTCTAATGACTGGCCACCCAATCAGCAGGCAGATGGAAGCACACTCCTGGTCCAGCCCCCTCAGCCCTCCATCTAGAACTGGCCCCCACTCCTCTCCATCCACCTTCTTTCAGCTGGACATGTATAAATATAACAGCACTTGAAAAAAATATATATTGCACATAGCAGCTCTCATCTGTCCCTAAATAAAGAAATTAAGTTTGGAATCTTTGTTCTTTTTTCTTTTTATCTCTAAAACAGGCTAAAGTTTTGACTAATGCACTAATTGGTTTGATTGACTACAGGACCTGAAGTAGCTTTAACTTTGAGACTAACAGCAGATAAAATTTTCAAGAAACTAGGAGGTGTTCAAGATTGGTCCTAGTTACTTTTGCTAGTATGTAATGCTTATTTACATTAGGATTAAAAATTAAAAAAAAAAAAAAACGTTATTCAGAAACTGCAGCACTGATATCATTTTTTTCATAATTCTTAATTCCTTTACAGCTTTTTACTGTCTCTATGCCTTATAGAGAGTTATGTATCTTGATGTTTTGTGTTAGTCAGTGATACCTGGAATATTGTTTAGATATGCATTGTTTCTCTGAAGAGTTCTTTCCACCAACATCTTGAAAAGTTTTATGAATTGAAACCGTAATGCCTATAACAACATGTTCATATTGCTGAATTTCCACTGCAAAATTAAGATAACTATGTATCTGAGAAGACTGTGGTGGTGGTGCTGCAGTAGCGTTGTTGCCTCACAGTTAGAGGTTGCCCGTTCGATTCTCAGTTAGACCATCTTCTGTGGGGCGACATGCGTGAATGGGCGTTCCTTCATTGATGGTTGTGCATTAGGCCCAGCAAGCCAGTACGTAAAATCATTAGCGGACTGGAGTTCCGCTGTGGCGACCCCTAACCGGGAAAAGCCAAAAGACACAAACAATGTATCTGAGAAGACTTCACCAAAACATATGAAGGGGTTGCTTCTTGAGGTACTGACATCACTGACACAACTTCTCTATTAAAATGTTTACCATTATTCACAGATCTTTGAGAATTCAAACTTTTCACATAGTTTGAGCTCAGCTCTTTAGCTTGACAGATCACAATGACTGGGATGTGACTGTTCTGTGTTCACAACAAAATCTCTACAAATTCTGCTTTTCCTTAATTCATAACTGGTATTCTTCTTACGTTCCTGTTGTAATACTACTTCTGCTTTCATTAACTACATTTTTTGAGTATCTAGCATTAGCACTGAGTAAGTTGTAGGTAGTTTAGCATTTGGCCAGTTACCTATCAAGAACTTTGTTGTATGAAAGGCTTATATGCCCAAGTGGTGAATTCATTTACACAAGTACCAAGAGGCAACAATCCATATGTTATGAAGTCTCACATTTTCATGATTTTTTTTCATTTTAACTGTTTGCATTATTCATTCTAGTTCTCCATTCTTTTGTAGATAACATAAACTAGATGTTGTGTGTTTAAACTTCCATTTTATAGCAAAGTCTTGAAGCTCTTGAATCATGAACTATGGACTGTTATCAGTTATTGCTTCAGTTATTCTATGGCTAAGAACAATTGATGTCAGAATTAGGTATCACATTATGACTCATAATTGCAAGTAGTTGTGCAGCTTTAGGGTGTTTGTAGTAACTAATAGTTTACACATAGATAAGTCTGTTTAAACTGAAATAACTCAACTCCAAATTTCATTCAAGGATGGCATGATATTTCATGTGGTATTAAATCTTTACAAGCATGTTTTTATGAAAGATGTTACAATTGTCATATTTCTTGGTTTAGTTCCTCATCTGATTCTAACATTTTTGGTCGGTGTAAGCTTCCACAGTCTCTTACTTTAAATAATTCCTAGTGTGGTTTATAAATTTTAAATCATTGAGCTTTCTAATGGACTTCGAATTATGACTTTGTTTCCCTTGAAGGACAAGCCTTGATTACATGAAAACTCATCTCAGTAATAAATTGTGCCTGAATAACTGCTATCTTAAAAACACATAGGAGCAGATATACAAAATAAACAGAAATTTCTTTGAAGAGCAAAAATGTATCACACTTAGCTTTTTACAGTTAGTTCCATATGTATTTACACTATTTACAGTGCACTTTATGCAAAGATTACAGTCCCACACAGTCCTCCCAGCAATCAGGTTATGAAATAAAGGTCACACTGCAAAGCTTGGCTAGGTCTTCCTTCCAGTCCCCCCCCCCCCCCAAAAAAAAACTTCATCTGAGCTTCCTTCAGGCCACATCCAAAGCAGGCTTTGACTGGACTATCCAATGCCAGTAACCAAGAATTTTTGGGCAGAATACCTGCTCTACCCATAGATTACCATCCTCATTTGAGTAACTAGCTTCCCGATTTCTGTCTTCCAAGTTATAGCCTTTTATACACCAGTAAATATGTAAACAGATTACCATTATTCTAGCTAATACAATTAATTACCTGGCTATTTTTGTGGGATTTAAAGATATTCAGCACATGTAAAAGCATTCTCCCTTTTCCACCTAAAAGATATCACAGTTACCTCTCTCTCAGCTGAAAACTATAGTTTTTGGACTCATGCAGATGTGTCATAAGACACAGACCACCCATCAGCATTCCTGTTAGCCACACCAGATTTATGGTTGACAGTAGACTGGAATGGTGGGACAGGCTATGCCCAGAGCACAACTTTGGATCAACATCTTGCTGTTTACTGAGCCATTGGAATAGGGCATTATCAATCACTGAGGAATACTAAGTAAATGAAAGGCCTGCTTTTTAGCTAAGCATCCCGAGGCTATTTCTTTTTTAAACAGTGTGCTCCTTACCTTAAATATCCTGGAATAATACGATTCCTAAGCCTACTTCTGATACATCTGTATACAAAGTAAATTTCTTAGTAAAATCTGGAGTCACTGACACTAGTTAAGAACAGTTTAGTTCATTACCATTGCACTTTGACAGGAGTTTTTCCTTTTGTGAGATCTGCCAATGGTCAGTTGATAGATGCAAAACTGCATAGTCCATGGAAAGACTTCACCTTTTAATGGAGGGTATAGTTCATTTTTTATAGCCTCTATTTTTGCTAGTTGTTTTTTTACCCATCTTCTTCCAATAAGGTATCCCAAGTATTTGGCTTCTAAAGTGCACATTTTCCTCTTTTTAGCATTCACAGTTACACCTACCAGTCTTGTAGATTCTGACAGAGCCTGCAGTTTAGAATATGAGACTCCCAGTGCTCTGAAAGGATGACCACTTTATCTAGGTATGCAGCAGCATATCAGGAGTGGTTCTCAGTATGTAATGCATCTGTCTTTGAAGGGTGGCTAAAGCTCTGCCTAGGCCAACTGCAAGCACTGTTCAACAAAACAAACCTTCATGGGTTACAAAACCTGTTTCTTTGGCAGAGAGGGGAGTGGTATCTGCTACTAACCCTTTGTTAGCTCTAGTGTTGTTAAGTATACCTTTTTCATACTTTCTCTTTTAGCTTATCAGTTCTGTGAATGGGATAGCTATTAAACTTTGAAATGCTATTAATTTTCCAAAAGTTGTTACAGAATCTGATACTTCATTTAGGTTTTGGAGCCTGCATTAGTGGGCATCTCTGTTCACTCTGTGACTCTTCTATTACTCTTAACTTGAACATCCGTTGAACTTCATCTCTTACTAATTGTTTCTGTGACTCAGGTACTGTTTAAGGTTTCAGGCTAATCTTTACTCTGGTTGTTGTCTCTGTGTGTTACAGGTTCATAGGCTCATATGTAAGCACTAAGTAAGCTGCCCTTGAGGGCCATTTTAAGCCAATTCAGTTTCCCTTTGGTTGCTTGAATTAACATATTGCATTTGGTGTTAGATTGGTCTTACTCAGCCCATTGTCGATAATTATGTATTATGCCTAGTGAGAATAACTGGGATCATGCCATTGATAATTTGAAGGGGCCCATCCATGGGATAAGGCATTTAGGAGGTGCTTCTGTCCATTAATAGTACAGGGGCAGTCCTGTAGTAAATTTTCTATTCCTAATCCATAGATCCATGTTGCACTTGAATATGGACAGGGATAAGCTTTGTTTTACATGGATGGAAAGTCTGTTCCAGAGCAGGAGTATCCTGTGCAAGATATACCTGTCCCTTCAAACTGATCTGTTGATGTTGTACAAGAGATTTAAATCTCTAAACTGAGTATTTCTGATGTTATTTGACTTGCTGATGTGCAATAGTTCCATCAGTATTGAGTCAGAGGATGCCAGACATAGGTCACATTTTAGCACTCTGTAAGATACAGAGTATAGTGACAGGACTTTGAGTTAGTCCACGTAGGACATATTGTTTAGGTCTTGTATCCTTTCAGTAAGGTATCTCTGTGGGTGTTCCAGTTGTTGCCTGTGTCTGGATGGACACCTGCTAAAGGGGGCATTATATTCAATGATTGTCCTAATGAAAGATGAGTAAAGTGGGACAATGAAAACTCCATATCTAGATGTAATGTCTTTATTTATAAACTGCAATATAGAAGGACTTTTTTATGATAGCAGACATGGATTTGTTGAAAGTTATGACATTGTCCACATTTATTTTATTTATTTATTTCATTTTACATTTACAGCTGAGGCCTGGGGAGAAAAGCTCCACATCAAACAATTTTATACAGTGGTATATATACAATCAAAATATATCATACAATAGTTTGCTCCAGGCAGGCCTACTTTACACATATTGGACCCTGGATGTTGGTATTTGGGAAAAAAACACACATTGACTGATGCAATCAAAGAGACATCTCACAAGACATAATAGTAGCAAATAGTAGGCCCTGTATGGGAATTTCTGAGTGCTGTGTATTAGACATAGTAAGCAGTGAAAGAGAGGAGGGTAGCGAGAATTGGAAGAGAGCAGGAAAGCATTTATGTAATGCAAGGACAGAGCCAGGACTGCAAGAGGTGTGGCTTAAGTGACTTTTTGAACAGTGAGATAAATGGTGCTGAAGAGATATTTTGGGGGAAGTTATTCCATTCCTTAGTGATGGTATGAGAGAAAAGAGCTTTCCCTGCAGTGTTGTTGGCTTTGGATATACAGAGCAGGGTCTTGTTGGATTAGTGTAGAGGACGGTTTGCTGAGTATTGGTTTAGTAGTTGGGTTAGGGCTGGAGTTTTGTGGGGATTCTTTAGTATGTTGAAGGTGAGTACTAGTTGGTGGTACCTAATTAGTTGAGGTAGTTCTAACCATTTTAGTTCCTTTAAGGCAAGAGACAGTGATGACTTCTAAAAGTGGAGTTATTGGTGAATTTTGCAATTTTATTGTAACATGATTCAGGTTTGCCTAAGTCTGTTTTCCTGATGTGAATTTGGACTGGTGATGCATATAGTAGGGTAGACAAGAGGTGAGTTTGGGCTAGGGTGATTTGTGCTTGGTCTGATAGGAATTGTTTGTGTTTGTATAAAGTTCCTAATTTTTGTGTACTTTTTTAATGGTTTGGGAGATATGGACATCAAAGTGAAGATTCTTATCTATTTAAACACCGAGGAGCTTAGTACGGGGGGATAGAGAAATTATGGTGCCGTTTTTGGAGGTGATGGTGAGGGAAGGATGTGTGGTTTTGGATTTGTTGGGTGTGAAAAGCCTAAATCCTAAATTGGGTAATTTCTTAGGGTTGTACTGTCAATGCCATAGTTTCCTGGGTAGACAGTTTCCCAAAGGATATGGTAATGCATTTTTTTTGGCATTTAGCTTCAGTCTATGATTCTGAGCATAGTTATTTATTTGGGATAACCTTCCAGCAGGATAGCTAAGTCATTTTGGAATTTAATGATTGTTTCTAGCTTGCATTCATCTGTACACATGTTCAGACAGAGCCCATTGGTACTGGCTTTTACTCCAGAGAAGTAGATACCAAATAGGAGAGGTCCCAGTACCAAACCATGAGGGACTCCACTAGTGACTGGTCTCTTTGTGGAGGTAGCTTCCCTTGTTTTGAGCTTCTGCATCTGATCTGTGAGCCAGTTGGCAATCCATTGGGTGACATATAAGTTTATTCCCAGTTTATTTAGTTTTTCTACTATGACTAAGTGGGGGATTGTGTCAAACATTTTTGCCAGGTCTAGGTATGTGGCGTGTATCATTTTACCTTCGTCCTTCGCTTTGGTGATCTTTTAAAAAAACTCCACCATGTTGAGTAAGCATGATCTGTACCTGACAAATCCAACCTGAGACAGATGCAGTGTTTGGTGGTTCCCTATATACTTATTGATTAGTTCCATGATAAGTCTTTCCAGAGCTTTGCATATGAGGTTGGTCAGACTTATGGGTCTGTAATTGCCTGAGTCCGTGAAGGTCCTTCCTTATGCAGGGGAATGACTGTAGCTGTCCTCCATTTACTTTGTGCAAAACCTGCATAGAGGCTAAGACTGAACAGTTCTGTTAGGGAGTGGCTAAACTGCACTTCATGCTATTTAACAGGAATCCAGGGTACTATTAGGACCCATCAATGCAGTACGTTTAGCTTTTGATAGTGCTTTTAAGAGTTGGTCTTGTGTGATAGTTGGAGGTGAGTCAGTTTCATTTATAAATTGTGGGATAGATGGAGGAGAGAGGGTAAAATTTAAGCTGAATTTATCGGTCAGTAGGTTTACTATATCTTCACCCTCAGTGTACGTAACATAATCCACAATCAGTGCAATACATTGCTGAGTTGTTCTTCTGAGATTATGAACATAACTAAAAAAGGCCTTATGATTGTCTATGGCTTGGATGGCTATATTAGCCTCAAGCTTGCCTTTGGTGGATTGCATTAAGCTCCTGAGTAGCTTGTCTATTTCAATGTTGAGGGCCCTGTCATTCTGATAATTACTCTGTTTACTTCTGTTCAGCATTATCTTCCTTTTATTGTAAAGCTGGTTGAGACTACAGTTCCAGCATGGGCGTTTGTTTCTGAGGTTTACCCTTTGCTTGTTCCTACCAAGTACAACTGTGGTTTTGCCTTTGCTTGCTCCTACTGGGTACAGTTGCATCTGTGCAGCTGTTTTCATACTAATATAGTGTGGTGTGTACATTTCCACATATTCAGCAGACGTAACTTTGTTTGGTGAGGATTTGAAACTTGCCAAGATATCACTTATGAGTAGATAGTTTGCTTAAAGAAATTTCTAAAGGTATATTGAGTTGAAGGAGTCTCTGGTTTAGGTTGTAAGTAGAAAGCAATGGCTTTATGGTCAGACCTAACAAGTGATGAAGGTAAGTAAGAAATTGTACAGGATGCTCCCTTATTAGTAAGGACAAGATCCAAGATGCTATTCCCCTTAGTGGGTACATTTACTAATTGATGTCTTATTTGTATTGACAAAGTCTAGGAATCTGTGCTCTTATGCATTAGTGGTGGTTCAGTGGTGTAGGTTTCCCAGACTTTAGATGGATATGGGATCACCTAGGTAAAAATGGTATTGGGTTTAATGCTGAGTGATTCCAGTTCCTGTAGATAGGTGTTGTGGCTTTCTTGGGTCATAGAGGGAGTTCTATAGCCAAGTAATATATGTTATGGGACCTTTCTGATGGTTATTTGGACACAAAGAAGCTCTGGTGTGTCATATTGCTTTTCAAGCCTTGCTGTGCATCCTTTTGGGTGAAGACTAAGACACCTCCACCTTTTTACCTCCTGTGCAATAGCTGGTCCAAATGTGTGGAAGGCATTATAGCCCTGCATAGCCAGAGTGCTCTACGCCATTTTAAATTATGTCTCAGTAATTAAACAGACGTCTATTTCCTCCAGGGTGAGAATGGCTTGTAGGTAGGGGGATTTCTTGTTTAGGCTCTAAGCATTGATTAGTAACACCTTCATATTTTCCTTTGCTTGCTTCATTATGTTGATAGTTTTATCAAATTGACATTGCAGAAAAAAGGCACTATGGGGATGGGGAATGTCTTTGGCAATAATCAAAATCCTAGAAGAGACAGATGCAGGCCATTACTGGTGAAACAGCATGGTTTGTTGATCATAATCTCCCAGACAGACAAATATTGGACCCCCTTCAAATGATAAAAAGCTCATTATTCATAGTTCTGGGTTTTCAACGCTTCTCTGAGTCTTGAATAAAAGATCCTGGGTGGGCATAGTTCTGTGCTGTATATAGCAGACAAGCTTGAGAGGAATCCAATCAAATAATGTCAGTACTGGAACTCTGTAGCTTCAGAATCTGTGGCAAGTCGCGGTTTACTTAGTGCTATGACTAAGAGCTAGAGGTCAGTGACTCCAGGTAGGTCAGTTTAGTTCTCTGAGACATTTCTTAGAATATACCTTTATTTCCTAACAGAATTTTCTTATTTCCTGTTTATGGACTTTTGACAACGATTCTTCTACCTGAACTTCAGTCAGTGATCATCTGGTCTCTCCTGTATGAATTTCAGCTTACAAGTTAATTACTGAACTGTCTACGTCTTTCCATAATTTTGGTATGTTAATGAAATAGTTACTCTTTATTTCTCTTTTATGGTTGTGTTATAGGTTCATAGTTTAGTACTAAGCTAACTGCCCTTGCAAGCAATTTTAAGCCTAGCCAATTATCCCTTGTGAGACTCAAACCCTGCACCTTGTGTTTGTAAGGCAAACACCTTAGCCATTCAGCCCCCCTCCCAACCTTCACTGATTTGAAACTTTCAGTCATGTCAAAGGACCCTTGCAGTTTAGACAGAAGTTTGCTGTCCATTGATGATACTAATTCTAATACCTTAACCCCTGTGTTAAATTCTTTAAGTCATGCATTCTGATAGACTCATTGTATATATTTGCCTTTCTTCATGCATCTCTTTATGATGGGCATATACATCTTTGATCTATCCTGTAAACTAATGTAATAGTTTATCATAATTTTAAATGGTGTCTTCTTTACTACTCAAGTTTCTCTGATGACATCAAACAGACCTCTGGCATGACTGCAATGTAAGAGCTCAGATAGGATAAATGCAGCTGAAGCTTGTGAAACCTGTCTTATTGCAGATAGCATGTAGGCTAACAACTTGTCCCAGTTCTTAAAATGTATAGGCCTGCTATACCCCTCTTCCTCCATCTTCCATAATGCCTTAAACTGGAGAAAATCATTTCCTGTTATAACATCATGAGTCAATTCAGGTACCACAGCTACATGGTGCAACAGTTTTTCCTAAAATTGCTTGAATTTTCCCCATGTACAATTGGGTATTCCGTTTTATCAATGTAAATACATACCATCTCCACGTTTCTTTTTGTTACTAACCTTATACTTATGGACATAGGAGCCTTTGACAATGATAATCATGTTTCCAGAAACCATTAAAGAGTGAACTTCTACCACTTCTAAAATATAGTGGACTTTGCTAACTTAGTTTCACAGTGCCAACAGAAGGCTGATTTAATCAAGGTAGCTTCAGTTTTACCACATTCCATAGGAGCAGCTTCATTGCTAGCATGTATATCAACTTTCACATTGCTAACAATATGAGGTTCTAACCACAGCTTTGTAAAATATTTTAACAAAACCATCCGAGCTCTCATTGTTTTTAGCTTTAATGTCCAGTTTTGAAATTTAACAATTTCCACTTCAGAAGTTACTGCAGCCCTGGCTAACAGTTCTTTTTCAAGCTTCTTGTAGTATAATCAGTATCCTCCATATCCATTTGTTTCAGTGCTTCTCCTGTTAGCTGTGAAGAAAGGATTCTGTCCCATTCTAACTTGTTCCTTTTCTCCTGTGAGATACATATTTCAAAAGTTACTAGATATTACACAATCTCATAATTTTTCCTAAATTTCTTTATGGCATGCATAGATCTGGGATAACAACTACATTACCCAGTCTTACTAGTTCTCTTAGAGTCTACTAGAGCTTTCAGTAATTTCATGGTTGTTAAGGAAGAAAACAGCAGGAAGCTAAACTCTTGTCATATTAGTGAGCATACACCAAGCAAGAACAACAAAATATCATTGGCTTAAGCAATGCATGCTGTGTGCATCAACTACATACAAATATTGAAAAGTTTATGTTGAACTTATAAATTATACTTCAATATATGTTGCTGATAACTTGTGGAGAGAGTTCCTGAAATTTATTGTAATATTTGTTTATTTTACCAGGAAAGTCTGACTGGGCAGTGCCCATTTTCAGCAGAGACCTAGGGAGAAAAGCTCCACATAGTGACATTACATAAACATAAATGAAACATTGTAATAGACTCCACTGTTGTGAATCATCCTAAATACGATCATGATAGTTTTGAAAAATTGTGAATAGTTCTTTCTCTGTCTGCATATATATATTATATATGATTTGACTGGAGCTCTTGGCCCATATGCTACTGGCTTAAATTCCTGTAGTATACTGCACGTAGCCCTTGCAGGCTGGCATCTACTTGAAGTATCGTAGGTTTAGAGGCATCATAAAACACAAGGTAGGAGCTTCTGTGAGAAGTGCTTTCAACATTTTAAAGCTTCTGCTCTGCTGATGTGACAAGAAAAAGAGTCTAACTTTCTCCAATAGCTTTCTGAATAGTTCTGAAGTTTTAGTGGCCTTGAACCATGGCAAGGAACTGAATGACAGCACAAGAAATCTTTCTTAGTGGAACTCTCATAATCTGCATAAGAACAAAATGGGAGGTCAAGCCAAAAAAATACTTCAGCCAGTATTGTTTATGGCACCACAGGGCTCAATCTTAGGACTCCCACTATTAACTGTTTTCATCAGCTCTCTCATTATATCCCATTTGACATTTAAGGTATGTTTCATTATGCAAAATGTATAATCATCTGGCAGTTTAATGATTCTACAACAAAGATTAGCAGTTCACTATGTTGTATTTTAGCTCAGCTTTGTAAGTCCTGTACACATCTGGGTCTCAAAGTTTTTTTTAAATGTACATATGAATGGGTATGCAAAACGAGAACTTGATTGTAACATACATAAAAAAGTCCAATCAGTTTAATCATGCAAAAAGTTTAGTGGGCAGCTGGACATATCACTCAGTTTTTCTACTCACATTCATATAACTGTGGGTAAAATTTTAATAACGCTGAGCTCTTGCCAGACAATAAGTACCTAACTGATGAAACAAACAAGGTATTTAATTGATAAAGGAGATTTAATTCCCACACTTAATGGACACAACATCAACAGATGTGTCATTTCCCAGATAATGCCAATTTTGACTAAAATAATATGGTGCTAGAAAATACTGGGAAGCCCTTTTGAATTGCAGTTATTTACAGTTTGGCCAGCCATTTCATTTGCCCACTGCCAGTCACCATTATTAGAGCCATGATTAAGTACATTTGGTGCATGTGCACCATTTCCAAAAAGCGGAATAGGAGACTGCATTTCAGTTATGTAACAAGAGTGCTCCTCCTTGTTCTTAGGAAAGACTATGCCAGGCTTCATCAGGTTTGTGGAGACTTCATTTTAGGAGGGTAATATACTTCTTAGAAGTACAGACAAACACAGGAGGACTATGGCTAACCAAGTTTGCCGATGACTGCAAACTGGGAGCCATAATTGACTCTCTGGCTGACACGGACATCCTCCAAAAGGGCCTTACTGAGACGGACACCTGGTGTCAAAGTCATGGCCTCAAGCTAAATGACAAAAAATATATAGTCATCCCATTTGGGAAAAACAAAACACCCACGAATTACCACATAGGTGGCAGCCCCCTTAATAGAGAAGAGGTAATAAGAGATCTGGGGACCCAGGTAGATAGTAATCTCTCCTTTGACAATCATATTGCCAAAGTAGTTAGGAAATCCTTCTATGTGGCCCATCTAATTACTAAAGGGTTCACATCTAGAAAAAAAGAGGTTATAATGCCCCTCTACTCATCACTCATTAGACCAATCATAGGGTACAATGCCCCATTTGGGATGTACCTCACAAGACACTTCCAATAGCTGGAAAGACCACAACAGTACCTCACCAAGAGGATTACTGGCCTCAAACATATGTCCTATGCAGCCTGACTGAAATAACTCCAGTTGTACTCAGTGGCATATCGCTTACTCAGAGGTGCTCTCTGCCTGACTTACAAAGCCATGTCCAACTCAGAATTGATGAACATGCTCCACCTAAAGAAATCCAAGTCACTGCGAGCCACGCACTCTAGTGAGCTAAACCTCGCCACAACAATAAATAGAATATGCTGGAAGGATAAATTCCTGTCACAGAGACTCCCCATGCTTTGAAACAAAATTCCAAATTACATCAGGCAGAGCCCCTCACTAAAACTCTTCAAGAGAAACTTTGACGAGTGGATGGGTAACAGAAAATACACCCCTGGGATCACTTCATTGGCTCTGCTTGACAGAAGATCAGTTAATTAATCAATGAGGTGGCGAAAGCCGACACACTGTGGCTAGGCTTATAAATGCCCTCGGGCAGATAGCCTAGTACCTACCTAAGAACCTATGAATAATGAATGATTCCATCCTGTCTGTCAAGCAGTGGAACATCTTATTAGTCCTTGAATGGATTTTGCAGGAGTCACAGAAGATTTCCAATATGGTCAACATGTACGTAAAAAAGACGCATGTTTTTATATATATATATATATATATATATATATATATATATATATATATATATATATATATATATATATATATGTGTGTGTGTGTGTGTGTCTTGTTAGAGGTGTTGTAAAATAGGGGGTCCCATGACAGCTGCTGTGTGCCATCCTGTCCCAATAGTTGTGTGTACATTTTTAGCATTAAGTCACATACAATTATAATGCACATAAGATTCCACCATGCATGCACTTTGTTCTTCTCCTCTGTGTGAGTCTCATCGGCAGAGTATCACGTTGTAATCAAGGTTTGGAGAATCTCCAGTTTAGAGATTTAAGGGTAGCACTTTTAATAACTACAACAATGGTGTCCTCTTGGTCTGAAATGACTATCTTCTCTGACCTGCACTGATGACATTTAATTCCAATTTCTAAGTATGAAGTGAAAAGGATGAAAATCAGAACTTCCATATCAGACATCATGGTTGTTTTGTGTAGAGTGTGACTTGCTCTCAGATGGTAAAAGAGGAGTTGTTGTTGTTGTGTCTTTCGGCTTTTTCCCAGTTAGGGGTCGCCACAGCGGACCAGTTGTCCGCTAATGATTGGTAGTTGATTTTTACGTGCCGAGTTACCAGCCCTGATGCACAACCTTCAACGAAGGTACGCCCATTCACGCATGTCTCCACACAGAAGACGCTCTAGCTGAGAATCGAACCGGACAGCATCTTACTGTGAGGCGACAATGCTACCGCAGCACCACCACCACGGTTAGATGGTAAAAGAGGAGTAAGTATCACAAATGGAGGAATTTAACTAGCTTCAAGTCTTGTTCACAAATAAGTGCACTGTGATTTGTGAGACTGACCAGTTATTGAAGCACTGGTGATGGTACTACAAGTGCTGCATGGAACTTTGATGGTGAAGTGAGAGATAAGTTTCAAGATGACGCTCTAAAGTTACCAACTTAACTAAGTCCCCATTCTCACTTATGATCACAGGCTTTGAATAGTGACTGAAAGGATGAGATCATGGATAGAATCTGCAGAAATGAGGCTGCTAAGCAGACTTTGCATAATTGGTGTTTTGTAAATTAGGAAGATTCCCTTGTAAAGCCACTGCTCTTCCAGATTGATAGGTGTAAGTTGAGCAAGTTTGGGCATCTACTGAGAATGATCCCAGTTTCATAGCTTCTGCAAATTAATTCCAGAGAGCACATAGTTGAGACAGTCTCTGTAATGGAAATAAATCTTATTCACACAGCATAACCATATGCCAAGTACATTAAGTTTCACTTTACTGGTGATATTTCTTACAATCAGCAGATGGTAATACAAAGTGACCTATACAAATGGGAAGTTACACACACACGCACACAAGGATGCCCTCCCAAAATAAAAAAATAATTATCAGCTGGAGATATGACAGACTTTTTCCTAGAAAAGTACATTTACATTTATCAAGGCATATCTGTGAATGTTTAAACAATACTTTTGCCATGGGTGAAGCTTTCTTGATCTAGATGACCGACTTCGCACATAGACATAAGCACACATGTACCTCCAGAGAAGTGCTTATGTAATTGCATCATTTCTTGTACAGCACATTCAGGTCTGCAAGATCAGTATACCTAAAATATATTTACTTTTCCATGAAAAATAAAATACCTGCATTTCTTGCTGTGCAGTGGTCCTACACCTTTCAATCCCTGCCGAGTTTAGAAAAGTGGTTATGGATGACAAACTGAGTAGGATGAGGGCAATATGTCCTTCTCAGAGAGCTGCTTTTACCCTACAGTGGCAGAAACAGAACTGATACTAACAGTGTTTGCTGACAACTAACTGAACCAGTACTAAAATCGTGGGTGCACTACAGCTGAACACAGGTAGATATAACACAGGAAGTTGAACTATACATAGGTAGCATATAAATAACTTGTGTGAATGACAAATTATACTCTTGAGCAGAGTCTTTTTTTCCAGACAACTGTCTGTCCCCCTAAGCACAGCTGGTGTGTTTGCTGATCGCAAAGCCATGAGCTGCACTTAAATGCAATAGTTAGGAATTGATTCAAAAAGTTTTATACTAATATGGCAATAATATACTGTAATGGAGAAAGATATAAAAGAAACATCTGTAGCTTAATTATGTAAGTTAGACACTGTTCTGCACCTTTTTAGTCACTGGATTTGGCAAAGATGCTGCGTTTTGCTGTAAGCCTGACCATTTTACACTTTGTCATGCCAAAACCAGGTGTACTAAGATACATTAGGCAACTCAGGAGAAGAAGTTATAGACAAAGAATACCTACCTGTACTTTGCAGAACAGGAATTACTGGATAGAGTTAGAGTGGACGGGGATATAATAATGGCTTAAGTGAGTTTGTATATCCCACAAACTGGAACTGGGGGGAAATGTGTGGCTTTTCTATATTTGTAGATATTAAGGTATGTGTAGCCCTCACTATACTTGCACAGGTACTTATCACAGACAGACTGGGGGCACATTTGGTATCTTACAGGGTTCTGCCTTGAGGATGCTGTAGCAGTTCCTCGATATACATGTAGATGAGCATATGTATTACCGAGGATCACGACAGGGCCAAGCCAGTACCATGCATGCCTTCTACACAACAGCACGCTTTCCTGAGGTGAAGGGTGTGATTGATTGTACCCATATTACTATATGGGTCCTATTCAGACTGTGGGGGGGACCCACAACAAAAAAGCGCTACCATTCCATCAACTGCTAGGTAGTGTGTGACGCAAGCAGGTACATCATCAACTTATTGACCAAAATACTGGCAGTGACCATGATTCTCACATTTGGATTATAACTTTGTTACACCACCACTTGCTGCATGGTAGGATTCCTCATAGTCATTTAATTGGTACGTGCAAACTATTAAAATGTTGTTAGCCATAGCTATTATGCTACCTATGTAGGTAAACCCCCCCTTTTGTTATGTGTCCCCTCCACTCTAGTCTTGGCTAATGACACCAATCCATTAACCACAAGGAACTGTCGAGGAGCGCTTTAACACTGCCCCATCCTACACATGGATAGTCATTGAATGAGTATTTGGCCTACTGAATGCCTGTTTCCATTGCCTGGATGAGTCGGGGGAAGGCCCTTCATTACTAGCCTACTACTGCATGCAGAATGTTTATGATCTGTTCCATTCTACATGACATCATCATGCATCATTCTAGTGCACAACTGTCACAACCATTGACCAATAGTGGCAGTGCAGCTCCCTCTATCGTTTTTCCCACAAATGCTAATAGCCATGGTGGCCAGCAGATGGCAGCAGCATAACATCTCCTCCAACAGGCTTGTGCATGGTACATGGATGTGCAAGCAAAGTGACAGTGTCTAGTCCACAACTATGGGCTATGGCATTTATTACATGACAGTGTAAAGTTACAAAGATAATACCTGGTGTATACAATGTTACTTCTGGGATATGTTGAGTAGTGCATGTTCAACTTATGCTATACATCAGACATTTATCCTCATATCATACATAAATTATGTGCTCAGAAGTTATTAGCTGTCATAATTTGTACAGTGTTCAGTGGTCAGTGGCATAAGTGCTAGATATGCTGGCAGACTACATGAACTGCACAGGAATAGGTGCTACATGAACTGCACAGGAACAGGTGTTACATGAACTGCACAGGAAAAGGTGTTGCATGAAATGCACAGGAACAGGTGTTACATGAACTGTTCAGGAACAGGTGTTTTGACAAATGCTTAGGGCTGTAGTCTCAGTAATTGATTGATGTTTTACTATAATTGTATTTACATGTTAACAGAAATTTATTTTGTTTTCCATCATAAAATATGTCATTGCTGCAGCTGTTGTCTTTTTTTCTTTTTGCCTTTGTCATTTCTTTCAGGCACATGAAGTAAGTGTAGCATTTCAAATTTGGGGCTGACATCATGTCATATCTTCTTTACCTGTCTGCAAAGTGCTTCACTGGTAAGCAATTTCTGTATTATAGCTGTTCACATTTTCAGTTGCATTTGGCAGATGTCATGCACACATAAACACTGCCCCCCAAAGACAATGTTGGGGGTGTTCCTAGAGATCATGAGCAAGTGCTAGCATGAGAGCTTGGTGCTGTGTTGCTCCAATGATGGGATCTAATCCTCTTGATATTGTCCCAGCAGTAATACAAGACTAGGACCTTGACTGAGAGGTTCTACCATGTAATGTAGAAGTCATATGAGGCCCAACTGCCTTCTTGAGGGAATCCACATGAATGCTTACAATACTTTCTTGGGATACATGAGGTGTCTGGCTTACTGTCCTACTATGCATGCAGACATGGCCTCTTCTACGTCCAGCACTGTTCCCAGTGTGTGTGTCTAATATAAGTCCTTATCAGAGTGCAGATGGAGGTTGGCATGAATGCCATGTCTCCAGCCATACCGTGCATGAGGATCATCATAGCTTTGTCTCTGGTTTCCTGATATATACCCTGTACAACTTTTAACTATCTGTACCTGACTCTTAGTAACAATAGCCTAGACCTGAATGACGCATCTTTTGCTGGGTAGACAAGACCCTTGCATATTTTCTTAGCCAGTTGTGACAGGTGTCTTCAATAGACAGCCTTATATACTGGCATAACAGATAAGTTTGTTTCTTCATCCTGGAGTTTAGGCTGTGCACAAAAAGCAGGTGTTGAGCTATGTGGTATCCCTGCCCCCTCAGCTTCTTGCAGTGTCATTTCTTCATAATCCTGAGTATGCATGAGCCTCTGTCGCTGACTGCAGAGTTGTTCACCTGCTGAAGAGTAGGGGGCCCCACCAGCATACTTTGTGATTGTGTGCCACTGCTCTGAGGCTGTGCCAAGAGAGTCAAATTTATGACATCAATTTCAGTCATTTTGCTGGCTACATCAGCCTGCAGGGGTGCAGCACAGCATGTGATTGTTTCTGCTGGCAACCCTATTAAGAAATATATAAAGATGTGGTTAAAGTGACCTATGACAATTTTATGACTTTGTACTAAAGTTAGGATACCAACACTTACCATGTACTGTCTGCAGATGTGGTGCTACAGCTGATGTTCGTGGAGTACCAGATGAGGAAACAGTTACGTGTACACAGTTACCATAGCAGGTACACTTAGCCTGTCACTTTCTGCTCTGCCTGTATCTAGATGTTATAGGTCTGTAAAAGCACTGGTGTCCATGCCATCTGAATGATTCCTTCACCCTCTTTCTCTGTATAAAGTCATCACCCGTTAAAGAGAGCAAGTGCTCCTTATCAGGTGCTAAGGTTGGGCAGGGGAAGGCCCATCACCAGTGCTACTACAAGCAATTACATTCTGTCTAACCTTTGCCCTTGCATTATTCACCATGTCATTAGCTCTTTCCACTACACTGTGCCAAGGTGCAGCCCCCCCCCAATGCATTAATGTCAGGCACAACTTGATTCCACGCCTTCACATGTTCTGCCTATTTTGGCCCCACTTTCCATATGTCTTAAGTGATTCATGTGGATGTGGTTTTCCTCAGCAGTAAAACTATATCTTGTACCTTGCTCCCTGATGTTGAAACATCTTTTCCATAGAAATACAAGTTTAGAAGCAATTCTACATAAGTGATATCAATTCTATGTTATGCATTTGATTAAGGAACTGAACATTAGCAAAATAAAAACAAACATTACTTATGTGCATGAGAGTTTTGCTAATTCTCTGCTTCACTTGTTGAATGAAATGTTTTCCCTTTCTGGTCTTCTGTGTGTTATATATTTGTTACCTATCTTACTTGTAAGAAAATGTACAGTAAAATGTAGGTCTATGAGGCAGTGTTGGAACAGTGAGGAAAGAGAATGAGAAATATGTTTCAGTTTTTTTCCTTCACTTGCAATGAAGTTGCCTGTAATTTGGTCCTGAGCATTTTCATTACCAGATACTGTGATCCGCAGTAAGTTAACTTTGTACATGTTAAGGTAATGCTGAATATGATATGTTTATACAGCCATACTAATGGCATGTATAAGTATAGTATGTAATAAGATTTCCCACCTTACCAGCAAATCAGAGGCTAATCCTGAAGATGGCACAGTAGAATGCAGTGATAATTGTCTATTTTCAGTAATTTTATCCTAACTATGGCTGTGTTAAATTTTTAATTGATTTATATTTATTTGTTGACCTTTGCATAAACACGGAGTTGAGCAACATTCAAAATGGTGAACTATAAAAAAGTTTGATGAAATTTTGTCCAGTTTAGGAAGGTCTTATGGGCATGTTGGCACTCAGATCAATATCATACACTATAGAGCACATGTATAACGTGCATTTCTTGGTGTAACTGAGCTACTCCTCTAGACAAGCCACAAAGTACTCAGGCACATGCGAGCTCTTTCAACTTCAGTTTAATGGCATAGTACCTGTGAATGCACGACTAGTCTTGGAATGTACCTGCTCTTCTACACCCAGCGGATGCCACCACAGGATGTAAGGTGCCAGAAAGAGTGATGTCACACCTGACTGTGAGTCACACTGCAGTAGTCTCAATTTCATACTTATCTTTTATTCTTATTTGAACTTGGCAGAGGTAACATGGATTCTTATGAAGGCTAAAGGTCATGCCCTAAGCTAATCAGAAAAGCAGACCAAGATTATACTTCATCTTCTGCAGATGTTATTCCTGGAAAGTTAGAAAATGTGGCCATTGACAACTGGAAAAAGAATGGTGTGTGGACCAAGTTGAGAGCTAAAATGGCACCCATTACTGGCATCCTAAGTTCTAGACAGGAATGCCGGCACAGGTAAAATGACCTGTAGCGTTGGGGGTGGGGTGGGAACCAGCTGGTCTAGTGGGTAGCAGAGGTCCAAGAGTGGAGGTCAAAGTTCTGTAGTAAGTATTACATTTCCATTTCTACTGCACTACTATATGCAAAATATATGATGTGTGTGTGTGTGTGTGTGTGTGTGTGTGTGTGTGTGTGTGTGTGTGTGTGTGTGTGTGTGTGTGTGTGTGTGTGTGTGTGTGTGCACATGCATGTGTGTGTGTCTCTCTATCTCTCTCTCCTTCTCTCTCTCTCTCTATATATATATATATATATATATATATATATATATATATATATATATAATTTGTATTAAACAATTCTGCAGGGCTTGCTAAAAATAGTGTAATTATACTAACTAAGGTAAACAGACTGTGTCATGGCATGGCTTTTTCAAAGGTTTGCATATCACATACATTTACTTTTTGACTTGCATTTGATTTTTATTATAAAGTCACACTGTACTGTGATATTAATTGCACTTCAAAAGCAGCCATTCAGTGGTGCTGTTGCCTATTGCTGATGTAGTTACTTGTGCTGCATTACCAGCAGTGCAAAATACACAGATTAAAAAGTGAGCAGTAATAGGAATAATTCAGTGAGTTTGTACGTAACACTTGAAAGTTGTTTACAGGCCCAGAAACAGCTGTAAGACTCTGGCATTCGTGAAACTGGGTAGCTAGTAAGTTGCTGCTGCAGCACACTTTTTACCAGTAAGTAGATCACTACCTCAGCCACAACAGTTTTTGCTGCATCTAAATGTCACTACTGATATTCAGTACTCTCTCTCTACAATTTCTTTTCAGTTGCAGAACATTTTATCCTTTTAAGACAGATGCATATAATACCTTTTGCAGGTTTGATACTTTATCTACTGACTAGGAAGATTATAAACACAACTATTGTGCAGTGTGCCCTGCTTTAGAAGATGAATGATACGTGCATAGTAACATGTTTCACTTGCTAATACAGGAGTTATAGATGGCAGGATAAAGGCAAGATGGGGAGTGGGGGTTACACAGCAGAAAGTCTACAATAATTTTCTCTATCCAGACATATCAGGGGAAAGTCTATACAAAAATCAGTTGAAAGTATTATCTTTGCATTTATATGAAGCACACTGCACACACAAAAATCACTCAGTGTCAGTAGTCCCTTCTTTTTTTCTCATTTTCTCAGTCCCCAGATGAAGTGGCTTATAGCTATGCACATTACTTGAGGAGGCAAGATCAGATGGTTCCCCGACCCTGTTAAGTATGTTTTGCCATCAACAAGAACATACAAAAGTACAAATAAAATAAAATACATGGAAGAGTTATTTAACCATGGCTTGCAATCTGTTAAGTTGGTATATTACAGCAAGAGTATAAGGTCAGCAAATACCGATGTAATGAGGACAATATCATTTCATTCCAGAAATTCATATAGCTCTTCAGTCCTGGTAAAGGAAATACAGTGTTACAAACATGAATAATTCTGAAGTGCTAAAAGAATTGCACTTGAAGCAGCAGTTGTCCCTATGTTCTATTGCATTGATTAATTGCAGTCATATATTTTGTTACTGTCAGTTTAATTTCCTGAACAAAAATATTACTGCTCTGATTTCTGCCACTGAAATGAAGACATTTGCTTTTAAATGCTTGTGAGTCACTCTTTTGTCTCCATTTCTCTCTCTCTCTCTCTCTCTGATCACAGCCAACCTAGGAGCAGGATAAATTGCCATGACACCTGCCTACCCAGGAACTACTTAACAGGATGGAAGCGGTGGCTGCACCCCAGTAGGCATCCCAAGACATACCAGGGCTGCACCTGCAAATGTCTGTTGTCATCAGTGTAATACCCGGGCAAGCACATTAAATAAATAAATGCCTTTTAACCTCTCTGCTTTCAAAATCAGAATAGGGCATCTTCCAAAACTATAGTGGAAGGTCCAAAATCATAGCAGTCAAAAATTGCTTTTGTTTAAATTTGCACATGTAGAGAGAGAAGGCACAATGAATAAATTCTCACTCCTGGGGTTGGGGGCATAATATTTAAATTTGCCCTCTTGAGGACATTACATGTAAAAATAGAGACCTTGGGGTTCTAATAAATTCATGACTACGTAGCTGCCCCAGAAATACATCCTTACTGCATTATGACATGTTTAAGTTACACAAGTATACTTCAGTATATGAAACAGCCAAGTGACCACCCCTGCAACCAATAAAGTACAGTTTTGTACCTACCATAAATGTAGATGTTCAAGTATATACCCTGCTGCAGTCATCGCACTTGGGTTATCCTGTCATCAGGCGGTCCAGCAGTCAGCCTGAATTCCAAAGTCTTGGTCCGGCGTCGGTTGCTGTCACTTCTTCCCTGACGTCAGTGCGCCAGGGGTATTTAAGAGGCATCCGATGCCATTTTCTTCAGTTTTTCTTGCCCCAGATATCAGGTGCCCCCCCAAAAGGTGGTCAGTACATAGTACCAATAATAAAAGTTTAGCACAAACAAAACATCCCTCCAGCTATAAGCAAATACACCATAAAGGTTGTATCAGATTTTAAGGTATTGAAAGGTTTTAGTAACCTGACTGTAGCAGGGTATACACTCGAACATCTACATTTATGGTAGGTACAAAACTGTACTATGTTCATCGTGTTACCCTGCTGCAGTCATCACACTTGGGTAGAATCCCAAAGCTAAGGATGAGAGGTGGAGTCAAACAGGGTTAGAGGAGGCTAGAAGGCCCTGCAAAACTACAGTGGCGAATCCAGCTCTAGTCTTAGAGTAAAGTGGTAAATGATAGTGTTTGGTGAAGGTGTGTACTGAACTCCAAGTTGCAGCTTCCAGAATATCCTTGGTTGGCACCCCCCTGAGGAAGGCTGTAGATGTAGCTGCTGCCCTGGTAGAGTGGGGCCTTATGCTAGCAGGAACTGGTTTTCCATGGTGGGTGTAGCAAAAACGTATGCAATGTCCTATCCATTTGGAAATGGTCTGTTTTGAGATAGCCTTTCCTTGTGATGCTGTAGCATAGGATACAAAAAGCTGGTCAGATTTTCTAAAAACCTTAGTTTCATCCAAGTAGTAACGTAGCTGCCTGTGAATGTCCAAGGAATGCACGAGTCTTTCTCCTTTGTTCCGTGGATTTGGAAAAAAGGTGGGTAAATGGATGGTTTGATTTAGAGCCACACTGGATACCACCTTAGGCATAAAGGAGGGGTTAGTTCGTAGAGAAACTCTGTCTTGATGAAAAATGAGGAAAGGCTCTACTGCCATTAGTGCCTGAAGCTCTGAGACTCTTCTGGCTGAATTAATTGCTAGCAGCAGGGCAGTCTTCCATGATATAAACTTTAAGTCAGCTAAGAAAGCTGGCTCAAAAGGAGGTAGCGTAAGTTTTTCCAGAACAAAATTGAGGTCCCAAGTTGGTGTTGGTGCTCTCCTGGGAGGCCTAATGTTTTTGGCCCCTCTGAGAAACTGCCTTAGAAGTGGATGTGAAAATAAGGGAGGATCCTTGTTGTAGTGAGCTGAAATAGCTGAGGCATGGATTTTAATAGATGAAAAAGAAAGCTCTTTGTGTAACATCTCAGTTAAATATTGTAGACTCTGAGGTATGTCCGGCTGAAAGGTATTTTGGCCTTCAGCTTGGTTCCAGGTGCAAAACCTTTTCCATTTGTCTGAGTAGGCTTTCCTGGTGCTGGGCCTCCTGGCCTCCAGAATAACATCCATAACAGCTTGTGAAAGAGGAGCTGGCTGGTTGCTTTGGTGATTTGCCATGCAGCCAAGTTTAAGGTTTTGAGCTGGCTGTGTAGAATCTGACTGTCTTGCTGTGTGAGCAGATGAGTAATTTGTGGTAAAATCCATGGTGGGCCCTGGGCCATATTCCTTAATAGTGGGTACCAGTGCTGGCGTGGCCAGTCTGGGGCAATGAGTATCATTCGGGGTCTCTCCATCTTGACTTTCAGCAGCACCTTTGAGAGAAGGGGCAATGGAGGGAAGGCATATACTGTCAGCATTTTCCAACTGAATGAGAGTGCGTCCACTTTCCAAGCTTGATGGTGAAATGTCCTTGTGAAAAATTTTGTTAGCTGATAGTTTTGGGGGCTGGCAAACAGGTCTATGTCTGAGTGCCCCCATTTTTGAGTTATCATTGCAAATACTTGTGGATCCAGTTTCCACTTGTGGGGATCCATGATGTTTCTGCTTAGGTCGTCTGCCAATGTGTTCCTTTTTCCTGGCAGGAACTGAGCTTGTAATTGAACTTGGTAAGCCAGTGCTGTGTTCCACAAGGTCATTGCTTGCCTGCATAGAGGGTAGGAGTGTGTACCCCCTTGTTTGTTGATGTACCACATTACTGCGGTGTTGTCTGTCCTTATGATAAACTGTCCTGGGTGTAAGAGGTCATTGAAGGCTGTCAGGGCATTCTGTACAGCTAGCATTTCTTTTTGATTGATGTGCAGATTCCTTTGATCTGTAGTCCATATGCCTTGAATGCACCGTCCTGCCATGTGTGCCCCCCAGGCATAGTCCGATGCATCTGTTGTCATAGTTTGCCTGGCTGGGGGTAAGATGAAAGGCTGACCCTTGTTGAGGTGACATGCCTGTGACCACCATAGAAACTCCTGTTGAAGGCAGGGAATGAGAGGTATCATTGTTTCCAAGCTGTGGCTGTGTTGAGTCCATACGCTTTTTAGGTACCATTGTAATTTCCTCATATGAATTTTTGCAAATGGTATTAGTAGTATGCAAGATGCCATGAAGCCCAAGGCCTGTAGAATTTTTTTTGCAGGGAGTTGGGTCTTTGTTGCCATTGTTTTGAAGTATTGAGTTAGTTGTAGTTGTTTGTCTGGGGTCAGATAAGCCATCTGGGCCATTGTATTCAAGCTGGCACCCAGGAATGTCATATTTTGTGAGGGCACTAGTTTTGATTTCTTTTCATTTACTGTGTACCCTAGGCAACTTAGAAGGTGTTTTACAAAAGCCAAATGTTGTAAGAGAATGTCCTTGCCTTCTGCTTGGATGAGGCAGTCGTCCAGGTATGGGTACATTTGAATTCCTCTTTGTCTGCAGTATGCAATTACAAGTGCCAGGCATTTTGTGAAGACCCTGGGCGCAGTAGATAAGCCAAAGGGCAGTGCAGAGAATTGGTAATGGGTTGAACCTGCAATGAAACGGAGGTATCTTCTGCAATTTTGTCTGATAGGGACATGCAGGTATGCCTTCTTGAGGTCCAACATTATTAGCCAAGCTTTCTTGCCCAACATGGGAAGAAGCTGCTGTAGTGTTAGCATCTTGAATTTGGGTACTTGCAAGAAGGTGTTTAGAATTGAAAGGTCCAGAATGGGTCTCCAAGCATTGTCCTTTCTGGGGACTAGAAAGAGCCTTGAGTAAAATCCTTGGTCTTGCTCCTGTGTAGGTACCAGTTGAATGGCTCTCATGTCCATGAGAGCTGCAATTTGTTTTTGTGCCTCTGCCCATTGATTTTGTGGCAGGTTTGGCATTCCTTTTATCCTTGGCAAGGTGTGGAAATGGAATCTGTATCCTTGTGAGACAATGTCTAGGACCCATTTGTCCTTTGTGACAATGCACCAGCTGTCTGCAAAAAGTGCAAATTTTCCTCCCAAGGGAGCTGCCAAGAGAGTTTTGCTTGGCAGTTTGAGGTTTAAGTTATTGTGTTTGCCTTCTAGTAGTTTGAGACCTGTCTTTTCCTCCCTTCTGTGTTGCAGTGCCCCATTGGCGAGGTTTGTAATTGATTTGTGCTTGTCCTCTGCTCCTTGGGCACCTGTATTTACCCCTCTGTGGTCTGTCAGAAGCTGGAAAGGACCAATTTTTTGTTGGCCAATTTCTGCTGAAGCATGGGGGCTGTACCTGTAAGAAATCTTTGACCGTCTGCATAGATTTGCCTTATCCTCCATTTTCTTTAAAACCTCTTCTGCTTTAACCCCAAATAAGACATCCTGCTGTAAGGGTGCATCTAGTAACTTTGCTTTAACATGATCAGGCAGAGTTTGTTCCTTTAACCAAGCATGCCTACGTATAACAGATCCAGTAACAATTGCTCTACAGGAAGCTTCCAAGGAATCAAATCCACATTGTAAAGTATGTTTGCCCACCTGTTCAGCTGCATGCAACAGATCCTGCATTACCTTGAATTCAGACTGTTGAGGGTGCGTGCTCATCTTTTGTTTTATTTGAGACATTAGGAATTGCTGGTATTTAAGCATGTGAAATTGACAATTTAGTGCTCTCATAGCTAGAGTAGCTGAGGTGTAAACCTTCTTCCCCCACCTATCTAGTGCTCTGGGGTCCCTTTCAGAGGGTACAGGATTTTTAGCCATAGAAGCCTTAACCCCTTTGGGACCCTGGGAGATTGTCTCTGGATCAGCAACAGGGCTTTTGTAAAGGAATTTGTGTGAGTCAGGCACTCTATAGTATCTATCTGGTTTGGCTGGAGCAGGAGGCAGAGAATCTGGATTTAGACTAGATTCTAAATAAACATCATCCACAATGTCTAAAACTGGGGGGATAGCAAGTGGTCTGTGCTGGGGGAGTAAAAGAAACTCTCGGAGCCTTTTCTTTGAGTCGGAGTAGTCCTGACCTTCCCAGTGGAAATGTTCCCTCATGGTATGTAAAGTTTCTCCAAAGGAATAGTCTTCAGGGGGAGAAGCTGAGGGAATGGAATTTTCAGCATCAGAATCTTCATAAGGGAGAAAGGAGTAATCCTGTTCCTCAGAGGAGCCTGAGGAAATAGACACTTGATCAGAGGAGGCATAATCCTCCTCTTGTCTAGGCCTTTTGTCGGGGGGGGGGGTTGGGAGCCCCTGATTAAAGAAATCAAATCTTCAGCCATTTTAAGCATCTGTTTCTTAGGCATGGGGCCTTGAACTGGAGACTGAAGTGCAGTCTTTTTTGGTTTTAGAGGAGTCTTAAGCTTAGCATAAGATTTTAAGGTGAGAGTAGTCGGTCTGAAGACACCTTCAGAAACCGAAGGTGTTTCTACAGCACCGGCTTCTCCTTCTGCAATGTTGTCAGTAGGGCCTAAAGAAAATGGCTGCGTTGGCCTAGAACTCTCTGCTAGAGAATCCGAAGCGGTCTGGGGATCCAATTCTGCGGTAGCCTGGGGCTGCGTAGGTGCCTCACTGAAAACCGGAGAACCGGCGACCGGCCCAGCCGAGGCTTCGGAGTCTGGCTTGGATCTAGGCTGCCTGTCTTTATCTTTGCGTTTTTTATGTACGCCGGTAGTCGGTTGCTCCGACGACATAGTGTAATTAAATTTCCTACCGAAGTAGTGTCGTGCGAAATCAAAGCGTCGCTTTATAGTTCGCTTATTGAACCTAGCACAAAACCAACAACCAGTGACGTCGTGGTCTGGGCCTAGGCAAGGTATACAATAAGAATGAAAGTCCTTATGAGGTATTTGCTTCCCACAAGAAATGCAATTGTTAACTTTTTCTGACATCGGACTGAGGCAAGAAAAGGTTCCCCAAAGGGGTACTTAGCTTTGAAGACTTCGGACTGAAACTCGATTCGAAAATCTCAGGTGTCGGCCGACCGGCACTTGCGAACTGCTTCTGCTTCGGGCACCGCACGGCAAGAAAGACTGAATAAAATGGCATCGGATGCCTCTTATATACCCCTGGTGTACTGACGTCAGGGAAGAAGCGACAGCAACCGACTCTGGACCAAGACTTTGGAATTCAGGCTGACTGCGGGACCGCCTGACGACAGGATAACCCAAGTGTGATGACTGCAGCAGGGTAACACGATGAACATCTAGCAGTAACTTCATCACATTAAACAGAATACAGACTTTTTGATGCTTACAATTTCAGTATCATTCACAAAATAAAACTGCATTATATGAATTAAAGTAGACGATTGACTTTGGAAGAGTAATAGTATTTACTCCTCCTCACAGTATAGCCCCCCTACAGTCCACCTTTCTGGCAATATAGCTTTTCAGTACTGAAGAAAAACTAACAAAATATCAGGTTTAAAAATGTTGGTTTAACCAGTATTCTGAAAAGAAAAAGCTATTTAACAACATATATAACCATAATAAATGATAAATATGCAATCTTTTAAGTCTAGCTCATGTTATACCATCATTCTGTGCCACTTCTTGAAGTAACAAACAACATTGTTACTGGCTCACTAAATAATCAAAATGAAAAGAGACCATAGAACCAGAGTGCTTCATCTTGGCTGAGACCATAGAGAATATAAGCATAACACTCCCCGGGATTCATGAAGCTTGGCACAAGAATGGTAT